>NW_019154085.1:14287483-14321442 GCF_002288905.1 Enhydra lutris kenyoni
AAGAAAGAAAGAAAGAAAGAAAGAAAGAAAGAAAGAAAGAAAGAAAGAAAGGCACCTATACTTCTATGTGGGTAAAAAAATCTGTGTGTGAAAAATTTAAAGAAGGGGCACCTGGGTGGCTCAGTGGATTAAGCGTCTGCCTTCTGCTCTGGTCATGATCTCAGGGTCCTGGGATCAAGCCCTCTCCTCTGCTCCGCAGGGAGCCTGCTTCCCACCCCCCCACCCCTGACTCTCTGCCTACTTGTGATCTCTGTCAAATAAATAAATAAAATCTTGAAAAAAAAAAAAAAAAAGAAAGACTTAAAATACAAATTTATAACCTTGGTTTAGGAAAGGATTTCTTTTAAAAGTTACAAAAAAAATCAAAGAATAAAGGGTAATTTAATTTTATTAAAGTTTAAAATTCTGTGCAACAGGAGATAGTACAGAGTGAAAAATGGAGCTACAGATTGAGAAAGATATTTGTAACATATATAATCAATTAAGGATTATTACCTAAAATATGAAAAACACCTTTAAACAAACTAACAAGTTAAAGGAAAAGTGAGAAAGGATTTGAATAGGCAGTTCACAAAATAGGCAGCCTGCATGGTTAATAAACATCTGAACAGATACATCTGTTAATCAAGGAAATGCCAGAAAGAGGAATAAAAAAATTCTGGAGGGTCTGACATTAGCAATTAAATGCTGTCACTAGAATTAACACATCACTTAGGTTCGCAGTTATCAGGATGAGCAGATCTTGCCTGCTCACCTGTAGGACATGGAGCAAGATAAGAAATAAACCTTTTTTGTCGTTGTTTTTTCAACTTTTGTTGTTTAAAGCGACTGAGATTTTGGGATTATTAGTGCACATAATCTAGTGTATTTTTACTGATAACAGGCAAGAAGTAAATGGCTTTGGGGGAGTTTAAGTATATATCCTTGTGTACCTTAAATTATTATATATGTGTATTACTTCAAAAAATAAAATTCTGGTTATTGCATACAGATTGGATTATGAGAGGATATAGAGAATCCAGGAGGCTATCAATGTCCTTTAGGCAAGAGATGATGACAACCAGAACTAGGATTGGTGCACCGGATAGAGATTAAAACCTGTTTTGTAGATGAAGTCTAGAGGTATTTTGGAGGTGAAATTTATTGTATTTGGTAATTAATTGGATTTTATTATTTCTGCAATAGAATTTTTATGGTGACCATGCAATACTTTTGCAGGCCAAAATAAAGTTCCTAGCTAAAAATAATGAGGCCTATAACAAGATTTCATTGTCCTCTGAGCCTTAAAACTTTTTCATTCCTATATTATTATTTCTCTGAGGTAGTTTGATTTCTTCACTTCACTTGCATCTTTATTTCCATTCTCTTTTTAAAAAATACATTATTTTTAAAGATTTTATTAATTTATTTGAGAAAGAGAGAGAGAGCATAAGCTAGGGAGAGGGACAGAGGGAGAAGCAGACTCCCAGCTGAGCAGGGAGTTCGATGCTAGCCTCCATCCCAGGAACCTGAGATCATGGCCTAAGCTGAAGGCAGACGCTTAACCTAACCAACTGAGCCACTCAGGCATCCCTGTAAATAAGAATTTTGTTATGCCTCCATTGCATTATTATGAGAAACACCTTTTATTGTGTCACCCACCTCCTATCTATTCATACTACAGTTCTTCCACATTTTGAACAATCCAATCTTCCCTAGGTGCTATTGCAGTGTCGTTTTTTACATGCTTCAAGAACTATAGCAGCCTCCTATCTACAGAACAAAATATAGTTTATAGGACACAGTATAACATTCTACTCTATTAACCTTACCTTTTCCTGTTACTCCTTCTCTAACGTGCACACACATATACACATTCATTCTCTGTAGTTCATCAGAACTTAATGATTCATAGTTCCTATGCCTGTGGTTCTGTTCATATTGTTCTTGAATGCCTTTGTACCTGTCAATATCTTACTTGGCCTTTTTGGGTACATCATAAATCCTCCATCTAGAAGTTTTTGCATGTGTCTGTGGCATCTTATTTGCTTCTGTCCTGACACTTTTATTCCAAAATGTTTCTTTTTTTATTTTTCTGGCTGAGTTACTGACACTAGTATTCACCCTGTTGCCTAGGCCACAAACACAGTGAGCTTTGGTTCTTGATTATTCTTTTAACTTCCATGCCTATTTCCACCAGAGCATCCAACTAGACACTGAGGTAATCCTCTTATTTCTAAGGAAATTAACATTATCTAGAAACAACTATAGCATATGTAGCATACAGAAAATATTTTCTTAACTCTTACAATAAGCCTTGAGTGATTTTTCTTATTCCCATTATCTAGGTGAGGGAACTAAAGTTCAGAGAGGCTAAGTAACTTGTACAAGGTTAAATGTTAATTTTTTGTGTGTGACTTCAAGGCCTGTGCTAGTTCCATTTTGCCCCACAAATATTTCTCTAATCTGTTCCCTTCTCCTTATTTTTCTCTGTTCCTGCCTTCATAATTTTTCTCTCTGGTTTATTGCATTAGCTTTCTAACTGGTACAATGCCTGTCTTCTCTTCCTCCCCCAATCTCTTTTTCATACTCTGCCAGAGTACTTTTCTAAAATACAAATCTTCGTTTTATTCTCCTGCTTAAAATTCTTCAGTGGTTCCCCTGTGGCTCACAAAATGAGGTTCAAACTTCTTATCATAGCACATCCATCATCTGGTTCCTGCTTACATTTTCAACATCATTTCCTACTACTTTCCCTTTCCCACTCTGCATTCCAGCAACACAGAACTGTTTATGCTTACTGGAACTTAACATGTTCTCTCTAAGCTTTTTGCTTTTGGAATTTTCCCCTTGCTTGGAATTTCCTTCTCTCCTGGCCTGCCCTGTAAATTCTTACTTTTGTACCACAGTTCAGCTCAAGCTGCATTTCTGTGATGTGGACATTTAAAAATAATTCCTTGACATTCTCTAGAGGAATGAAGCGGTGTTAGGCTTATCTAAGCCCTTTTATTTTGCTTCTAGTAGAGCATTTACCACATTGTTTGATGTTTTTGTCACCTATTTAAACAAGGGATCTTGAGGGTAGAGTTTTCCTTTCTCTGTTTTTTTTGGTGGGGGTGGCGGGTAAACTCTACCCTCAACATGGGCCTCAAACTCATGACCCCAAGCTCAAGGGTCACATGCTCTACCGACTGAGCTAGCCAGGTGCCCCATGGGTAGAATTTTCATCTGGAATTTAGGATGAGTATCTCTTTAATTCTAGTCCCTAGTATAGTGTTTGGCTTAGTAGGTATTTATATTAATCTGTATGGGATACCATAACAAAGTACCATAGACCTGGTGGTTTAAATAACAGAAATTTATTTTCTCTTAGTTCTGAAGAATAGAAGTCCAAGACAGTATCCTAGGATGGTTAGGTTCTGGTAAGGGCTCTCATTCTTGATTTGCAGAGCCACCTTCATACTGTGTGTCCCCGTGGGTTTTTCTTGGTATGTGCATGTGGAGAGAGAAATCTTTCTCTTATAAGGCCACCAATGCTATTGGATTAGGACCCTATGATGTCTTTTATTATTCTTTTTCTACTGCTTCATTTAACTTACCTCCTTAAAAGCCATTATCTCCAAATACAATCACATTGGGGGTTATATTTTAATTTGGGGGGATATAGTGAATTTGGGGAGATATACTTTAGTCCATAGCAGTATTTAGTATTTGGTGAAAGAATTGTTAAATTCTTCTTATGATTCACTGTTTATATGATTGTCTTTGCCATTAGATTATACATTTCTTTTTCTAAAGTAGGCTCCATACCCAGTGTGGGGTTTTAACTCACAGTCCTGAGTTCAAGAGTCATATATTGTATCAGCTGAGCCAGCCAGATGCCCCAGATTATACATTTCTTGAGAGTAGGGACTGTTTCCTATTTTTGTATTTCTCAGACTTGAATATATGGATTTTTAAGAGTGGTTAAATGAGTTAAGGTAATTGCATTATAGAATGAGATTATTGATGTGTTATTTAAGTCAGATAGGTGCCTAAGCAGAGTTTCTGGCCTATTAATTGTGACTTTTTGTCTACTGCAGGTCTCATATTCTTTGTCTTCATATTTCAAGGCAAGCATTATTATCAGTTTCTTACATATTTTTTCTTATGTATGCTGTTCATATGTAAGTCTTATATATATTTGTAATTACAGGGTTTTTATCTTTAAAGATAATTATATAAAATAACTGGCATGATGTAATATAATATAGATTTTAAGTCCATAAATCTTAGTTTCCTTCCCCTTCCTTTCAGGAAGAGATGGTGTCTTAAGGATTCCTTTAGGATTCTTTCAGGATTTGTTGTCATTTTATAATTTAAAATACTTTTAATTTTCAGATCACATATAAGTATAAAAGTAATATCTAACATCAGGTAATGAATTATTTTTTATCAGTTTTTTGAGCTTAGTCTGTATCATCATGTTTCATTCCATTAGCTAATGGTACTTAATAGGAGTGATTTTCTTTTTGCCCAGGACATTTGGCAATGTTTGGAGACATTTTTGGTTGTTAACAACTAGGGGATGTGACTAGGATTTACTTGAACATCCTCCGATGCACAGGATAGCACAATTATCTGGCCCCAAATGCCAGTAGTGCTGAGATTGGAAAACAGTAATTAGCATAAATAATAATGAATTGAGTATAAGTCATGTCCTCTTTCATTCTTTCTGTAATTATGTGTTCATTCTTCACTTTATGATTTTCTAATTTTAAATCTAAAGTGATCCTTGATTAGATGTTGTCTAATGTGCAACAGATGTGTACATCTGTTCTTTCTCAGATTCTAATCTTAAAATATTTAATCTTATCATATGGTGTTGGCCTTTGCAAGTTTTCACCTTAATTAAATACATGCCAAATGTAGTGAAAGGCATGTTTTTCTTAAACTAAAATGAAAAAGTGATTCTTAACTGTTCATTATATGTTGCCACTTTTAAGTTTGACCTGACCCCATTCCATAGTCCACTGAAAGCTAAAATTACAAAGCTGTCTGCCATCTGGTAAGATAGCAAATGACTGCCTAGGATGTTCAAGAGTGTCATTTGCCAGATTAGGGGCAAGCAAGATCTGTGTCTAAACTTCACCTTTAACAGGCTCCTTAGGGATATTGATAGTGTAATTTTTCTTTGGGTTTGGCAATTAGATGTGAAGGTGGTTCCTAATGGAAGTAAAGTCATAAAGAGTAGGTGACATGAATATCTCTGGATTGAGTGATAATTTCAAGAAGATGTGAGCTTCATGGGGAAGATAACAGAATGTTTTGAGTCACTGGTAGCCTTCACACTTACTGCCTCTTAGTTACCATCTTACTTCTCCGTTCCCTACAACCTTCCTTACTCTTTGTATACAAGAGGAGAAACAGATTAGGAAATAGAAAGAGGGGAAATGACTAATTGATTTTGGGAAGTTCTGAGTGTCAGGTGGTTGTGAATTACCAAGTTAAAATCTCTGGAAGGTTATTTGATATACTAATTGGGAGCTCAAGAAAAACGTTTCATTTTGAGATTTCTATGTCATTAGTGAACAGCTGATATTTGAAGCTAATGAGTTATTCACAGGATGGAGTGTACAGTGAACAGAAAACAGTTCAGAATAGATCCCTGGGGGTTACCAATAATTAGGAAGTCCATAGAGATCAAGGGGCTTACAAAATAGACTAAGAACTGGCCAGAGAGAGTAAGAAAATCACAATTAAAAATCAAGGTTAAAAAGCAAAGAAAGAAGTATGGTTATTAAAGCCAAATGTCTTAAGGGTGAGTAATGGAATTTAGGACTAAAAAAAAGTCCACTGAATTGGATTAGAAAGTCCCTTTTAAGAAGTTTTGTTTTGGGTGGCTTAGATGGTTAAGCATGGGACTTTTGGTTTTGGTTCAGGTCATGATCTCATGGTCCTGAGATTGAGCCTTGTGCAGAGTTTGCTTGTCCTACCTCCCCCTCTGCCCACTCACCCACCCCAACCCTCATGCTGCATGAGTACTCTCTCTCAAATAAATAATATCTTTTAAAAAAAGTTTTTGTTGGAGTACAGTTGGTTTACATTAAGGATGTATAGATAAACTTCCACTTAGAAATACATTAGTCACTCTTAAAATATTCATTACTTCAGTAACTTCTTAGGAAATAGGGCAATATTTTTCATTCCGATTACTGTCTTACAAAGGGCATTGATACATTAGGATTAGGGATATTGATCAATGCATACAGAACTGTACAATCTTATGTGGTAATCCTGGTAGGAAAATGGGCATATAAACTTGCTACGTATAAAAGTAAACTTATGAATGACCATTTTAAAGATTTTATTTATTTATTTGAGAGGGAACATGAGCAGTAGGGAGGGGCAGAGGGAGAAAGAGCAGGGAACCTGATGCGGGGCTCGATCCCAGCACTCTGGGATTATGATCTGAGCTGAAGGTAGATGCTTAACCAACTGAGCCACCCAGGCACCCCATGGACAACCATTTTAGATAAATAGTTATTGTTGTGGGTTGAATTATGTCCCCCAAAAGGATATGTTGAAGTTCTAACCCTCAGTGCCTGTGAATTTGACTTTATTTAGAAACAGGGTCTTTGCTGATGTAGTCAAGGTAAGATGAGGTCATACTGGAATTAGGGTGGTCCTAATCCAATATGACTAGTGTCCTTATATGAGATAAAGACAGACACATAGGGGGAATGTGCTGGTGTGTTGATGGATTCAGAGATTGGAGTGATTCCATCTGCAAGCCAAGAAACACTCAAAGATTGTTAGCTAGAAGTAAGAAGAGCCAAGGCAGGACTCCCTTCTACACATTTCAGAGGGAGCATAGCTCTGCCAACACCTTGATTCTGGACTTCTGGCCTCCAGAACTGTGAGGCAATACATTTTCATTGTTTTAAGGCACTCAGTTTGTGGTAGTTTGTTATGCTAGTCCTAGGAAACTAAATACAGCCATTGACTCCTTAGCTTTAATGATGATGAAGAGATTCAGTAGGATTGAAGGTAACTCTGAATTATTAAAAAATCGAGTCTTTTAAAAAATTTTAATTCAGTTAATAAATATGTAATGTATTTTTGGTTTCAGAGGTACAGGTCTGTGATTCATCAGTATTATATAATACCCAGTGCTCTTTACATCACATGCCTTCCTCAATGTCCATCACCCAGTTATCCCATCCTTCCACCCCCTACCCCCTAGCAACCCTCAGTTTATTTCCTATGATTGAGAGTCTCTCCTGGTTTGTCTCTCTCTGATTTAATCTTGTTTCATTTTTTCCTCTCTTCCCCCATGATCCTCTGTTTTGTTTCTTAAATTCCACATATCATTGAGATCATATGATAATTGTCTTTCTCTGATTGACTTATTTTGCTTAGCATAATACCCTCTAGTTCCATCTACATCATTGCAAATGACAAGATTTCTTTTTTTTTTTTTTGATGGCTGTGTAATAATATTCCATTGTGTGTGTGTGTGTGTGTGTGTGTGTGTGTGTGTGTGTATCATCTTCATTTATCATCTTCATTTATCGAGGGACATCTGGGTTCTCTCTATAGTTTGGCTATTGCAGACTTTGCTGCTATAAACATTGGGGTGCAGGTGCCCCTTTGGATCACTACATTTGTATCTTTGGGGTAAATACCCAGTAATGCAGTTGCTGGGTCATAGGGTAGCCCTATTTTCAACTTTTTGAGGAACCTCCATGCTGTTTTCCAGAGTGGCTGCACCAGCTTGCATTCCCATTAACAGTGTATGAGGGTTCCCTTTTCTCCACATCCTTGCCAACATCTGCAGTTTCCTGACTTGTTAATTTTAGCCATTCTGGCTGGTGTGAAGTGGTATCTCATCGTGGTTTTGAAAAAATCTAGTCTTCTGAACAAATTTGTCTGAAGGTCTTAACTGAAATCCAGTGATGTTTCTGGACTCACCTGATTTCATGACAAGGAGAGACTGGCCTTTTCAATTACTATGGCCCTGTAAGTCATATCTCCTATCAGCTGGTATCTCCTGTAAGTCATATCTCCTATCAGCTGGTACATCTGCTAGGGGTCTGGATCATGAATAATATTTTTGTATTTTAGATTAGCTCTCTGTAGCCTGATACTTTTTTCTTTGTTTCATAGTGGAATTTGTTGATAATATATGCTCTACTTCATTAATGTTCTTTGGGGAAGTTGCAGTGGTTTTAACTGGATTAAAGCCATAGTTTTTTTTTTGTTT
Organism: Enhydra lutris kenyoni; assembly: GCF_002288905.1. Taxonomy (NCBI): domain Eukaryota; kingdom Metazoa; phylum Chordata; class Mammalia; order Carnivora; family Mustelidae; genus Enhydra; species Enhydra lutris. The sequence continues at coordinate 14,295,708 of NW_019154085.1, forward strand.
TTTTTTTGTTTTTTTTTTTTTTTCTTTGAAGAAAGTATATAGTTGCTGGACAGCAGACAGCTTTGCTAGATGATTAAAAGATACTCAACAGATTTCTTTGTTTGCAATGTCTTCCAGGCCTCCAGATAAACTCCTTTAAGACTAAATTTTTGAGCATTTCCCATTAAAAAATGCACATATTCACCTGTATTAAATTTCAAAGCCTTTAGATTTAGAACCCCTGAAACAGAGATTAAGACTAAAGCTCAGTTCATTAGAGGTATTTAATCATAGTGATTGTGGTAGAACAGGAGAGTAAACAACTCTTGGAAGGAAGAGCAACGATGCTCTTTTGGGTAACATTCTCCTGATGGGAACCGTGGCCTAGATCCTAAGAGTTTCTATGCTGGGGCCCAGGCTAAATTAATGACTTGGGATTTTCAGTTAATTAATTTTTTTTTCTGGTGAGGATAAAGTATTGAATTTTTAGCAAAGGCTTAAATTTGTTATTTTCTGAAGAAAAATAATATAGTGATAGAGATAACAAGTTGCAAGTATGGAGAAAGTATAACTTAAGGGAAATTATTTACAAGTGAACTTGTATTTCCCATTCTGGTAACTGATTGTATTTTTCTCAGGAACATTGTCAGAAGTGGTAACACAGTTTATAACAATGATCATAGACAGCAGATATATACAAATTAATTGAATGAAGTACCAATTCTAGGAAATAAATACACCCATTTATCCTCTGTGTATAGGTGCCAGTATTATATGTGTGTAGGAAACAGAATCACCCTCCATACCCTCACCTGCCCCAACAAGTTCTTTAATATAAAAATGAACAGGGATGGGAGTTAACTTTAATTTGATAAAAAATAAAGCCTCCTGGCAAAAGAGGGGAAGTGTAAAATCAGTTGCAGTTAATCTAGCCAGTGGATTGGGAGCAATAAGAATCCATGTTTACTGTGTTTTTATTCAAAAAGATAATTTAAACTAAGCTGTACTTCATTGTGGTTCAGGAGAGTTTTGTCTTCTGAGCTTCTGAGTTGATCTATGGGCTGTGACTAGCATTAAAAAAAATAGCCCATAGTAAGAAAAGGAATTGTATCATGAAATATTTGTTTCACATATATGTGTAAGTATGTGTGTACCAGATAATAACTCAGAAAAGCATTTCTTAGGTTGTTTAAGTTAACTGTATAATGGCACATCACTGGAATAGTGATAATAAATTGGTCATTTTCATGAAAAAACTATTTTATTTTGATAAAGAGATCTCATTTGCTTCTTGACCTTGTGATTTGCACCAGTGCATGACCTATCTTTTGAATTACAGTTTACCCTTATATAATACCCTTATATAATATTATATGTAATAATATATAATTATATATGTAATACCCTTATATATACATATATATAATACTCTTATTTGTATATACATACGTATATAATACCCTTACATATACGTATATATGTCTCCATGTTTTGTGTGTATGTGTATATATGTACACATATATACACATTTTTATATCCATGTTTCCTGTGTACATATATATGTGTATTTTATATGTATACACATATATATAAATACAGTTTTGAACTATGTGGGTCCTCTTACGTGTGGATTTTTTGGGGGGATAAACACAGTGTGTACTTTATTATGATTTTCTTAATAACATTTTCTTTTGTCTGGCTTACTTTATTATAAGAATACAATATATAATACATATGACATACAAAATCTGTGTTAACCAACTATTTATGTTATTGGTAAGGCATCTGGTCAACAGGAGGCTACTGCTTAGGTTTTGCGGGAGTCAAAAATTGTATGTGGAATTTTGACTGCACCCTTAACTAACCCCCATCTTGTTCAAGGGTCAACTGTAGTAAGCTCCTGAAAATATATAAATAGATCATCTATCAGAGGTGTTACATATAGGATGAATTACTGCTTTTTAATGGAAATTTGACTTCCCTGGTTCTTTCCAAGTAATATTTCATATTTCTAACTTTTTATGGTCCTATTCCTAGAAAATGATGTATTCGTTTTGTACAGCCTTGATCTGTGGGTGTGTTTTGCTTTTTATAGCTTTCTGTGTTTGCAGTTTTTCTAAGTTCAGTGTGGGGGAAAACAGCAAGGAAAAATGTGAAACAAAACTTTTTGTACCTTAAGCATGAATTAGAGTTTAAGAAAACTTGGCTCTGGCCAAGCAACAGTAAAAGATTTGTCTCACCTCTCTTCACTCCCCCCGCAATAATCCACTCCCTCCCAAAGTTTCCCCAGCTGTACTGAAAATAACCTCAACCTGAATTGGCTTTTTCAGACTTGGCAGTCTTGCAAGATACAGGACTATATAATTCTTTACTAAATCTTTGCAAAATATTTTGTTTTGCAGTGGGAATTGTGCATCAGAGCTTGCTTTTTTTATTTCCATACTTTCCCATGTCATCCAAATGGAAAATTCTTCTTTGTAGTAAATTAAAATCTCTTTTTGGGCTTCTCTCAAAGTCCTTTAAATTTACCACTTTCAGGAATTTCAAATGATTTTTTATATCTTTTCCTTGTCTATTTCCAGTTGTTGCAAATAAATTTTAAGATATTATATATTGCTTAATAAAAGTATAATATTCACATGTAATATTTACTCTAACAGTATTATAAGAAATAATTTACATTTCATATAATTCACCAACTTAAACTGGAGAATTCAGTGGTTTTTAGCATATTTAGCATTCTTCAACTGTCACCCTGGTCAATTTTAGAGTGTTTTTATGACCTCCAGAAGAAGCCCTATACCCATTAGCAGGAATTCTTTATTCATTCCTTCTTCCAGCCCCTGGCAACTACTAATTTACTTACTATCTTTAAGAATTTGCCCATTCTGGACATTTCATATAAATGAAATCATAGAGTGTGTGACCTTTTTTGTCTGGCTTCTTTCAGTTAGCATAGTATGTTAGAGGTTTATCCATGTTGTAGGAAGTATCATTGATTCATTTGTTTTTATTGCCTAATTTGCTCTTATGGATATACCATATTTTATTTATCCATTCATCAATTGATGGATACTTAGGTCACTTATACTTTTTGACTATTGTGAATAATGTGGTCATGGCTATTCAGGTACAGGTTTTTGTGTGAATATATGTTTTTATATCTTTTGGTTATATACCTGAGAGTAGAATTGCTGGATCATATTGGTTGAGTTGTAAGAGGTCTTTTTATATTCTGGATACTAGTCCTTGATAAGACATATAATTTGTAATTTTTCCCCCCTTATTCTTGAATTGTCTTCACTTTCTGAATGGTGTACTTTGTTTTTTGTTTTTTTAAAACTTACTTAAATTTATTTTTTTTCTTTAAAATTTTATTTAAATTCAAGTTAGTTAACATATAGTGTAGTAATAGTTTCAGGGATAGCATTTAGTGATACATCATTTTCATATAATACCCAGTGCTCATTACAGCAAGTGCACTTCTTAATGCCCATCACCCATTTGTTTTTTATTTATTTATTTTTTAAAAAGATTTTATTTATTTATTTGACAGACAGATTTCACAAGCAGGCAGAGAGGCAGGCAGAGAGAGAGAGGGAAGCAGGCTCCCTGCTGAGCAGAGAGCCCGAAGCGGGGCTTGATCCCAGGACCCTGGGATCATAACCTGAGCCGAAGGCAGAGGCTTTAACCCACTGAGCCACCCAGGCGCCCTGCCCATCACCCATTTAGCCCATCCCCTCACCCACATCACCTCCAGCAACTCTCAGTTTGTTCCTTATAGGTAAGAGTCTCTTATGGTTTGCCTCCCTCTCTGTTTTTATCTTATTTTTCCTTCTCTGGATGGTGTACTTTGAAGTATAAAAGTTTTTAATTTTATTAAAGTCAAAATGACCTGTTTTTTCCTGTTTTGTTTTAATTGTAATTTTTGGTGGTATAGTTAAGAAACTTTCATCTCATTCAAGGTCACAAAGATGTTTGTTTATATTTTTCTTTTTCTGAGAATTTTATAGCTTAAGTTCATACATTTAAAGTGTATGATTTTTTTTTTTTTTTTAAGGGAGGAGGGAGGAACAGAGAGAGAAAATTTTAAACAGGCTCTTCACCCAGCATGGAGCTTGATGTGGGGCTCAACCTCACAGCCCTGAAATCATGACCTGAGCCCAAATGAAGATTCAGATGCTTAACCAACTGAGCCACCCAGGTGCCTTAAAATCTATGATCCATTTTGAGTAAATTTTTGTATATGGTAGGAGGTGGGGGATCCAACTTTATTATTATTTTTTTAATATTTTATTTTATTTATTTATTTATTTGTCAGAGAGAGAGTACACAAGCAGGCAGAGGCAGAAAGAGAAGCAGGCTCCCCACTGAGGAGCCCGATGTGGGACTCGATCCCAGGACACTGGGATCATGACCTGAGCTGAAGGCAGTGGCTTAACCAACTGAGCCATCCAGGCGTCCCCCAACTTTATTTTTTTTCAATATAGATGTCCAGTTGCATGGATATCTAAGTCAACCATTATTGGAAAGGCTGACTGTGTTCTCTGTTGAGTTTTTGATACTCTTGTCAAAAATCATTTAATCATTCATATGAAGGTTTATTTCTGAACTCTGAATTCTGTTTCATTGATATATATGTCTGTCTTTATGTCACTACCACACTGTCTTGATTATTTTTGCTTCGTAATAAACTTTGAAATCAGGAAATTCAAGTTCTCCTACTTCATTCTTCTTTTTCACGATTGTTTCGCCTATTCTGAGTTCTTTTAATTTCATTATGTATTTTAGAAGCAGCTTGTCAGTTCTTCAGAAAAGGTAGCTGGTGTTTGATAAGGATTGCATTGAACATGTACATCAATTTGGGGAGGGTTGCTGTTTCAACAATATTAAGCCTTCCAATCCATGAACTTGGAATATCTTTGTTTCTTTTTTAAAAAAAGATTTATTTATTTATTTGTGTGAGAGAGAGCACATGCACGTGCAAGCTCAGTGGAGAAGGGCAGAGAGACGGGGGGAGAGAGAATCCCAAACAGACTCCACGCTGAGCACAGAGCCTGATGCATGGCTTGATCTTATGATCCCAAGATCAAGAGCTGGACACTTTACCGATTGAGCCACCCAGGTTGTCCCAGGATAGCTTTCTATTTAGTTCTTCTTCAGTGTCTTTCAATGATATATTGTAGTTTTTAGTGTATAAATCATGCATTTTTTTGTTATATTTGTTCCTAATAATTTTAATCTTTTTTATGCTATTATAAAATGGAATTTTTATTTTTTTAATTATTTATTTATTTATTCAACAGACAGAGATCACAAGTAGGCAGAGAGGGAAGGGGAAGCAGGCTCCCCACTAAGCAGAGAGCCCTATGCGGGGCTCGATCCCAGGACCCTGGGATCATGAACTGAGCTGAAGGCAGAGGCTTTAACCCACTGAGCCACCCAGGCACCCCATAAATGGAATTTTTAAAAAAGATTTATTTCAGAGAAAGCATAGTGGGGGGACAGAGGGGGAGAATTTTGAAGCAGACACCCTCCTGAGTGTGGAACCTGACACAGGGCTTGGTTTCACAACCCATGTGATCATGACTTGAGCCAAAACCAAGAGTTGATGCTCAACCATATGAGCTATTGAGGCGCCCCTGGAATTTTTTCTTAATTGCACTTTTGGATTGTTCGTTGCTAGCATATACAAATATAATTGATTTTGTCTATTGATCTTGTATTCTGCAATCTTGCTGAACTCATTTATTAGCTATAATAGTTTGGCCATGTTATGGCATGTATTGGGAGCTCCTTCCTTCTTCTCCCTCCCTCCCTCCCTCCCTCCCTCCCTCCCTCCCTCTTCCTCCTTTCTTCCCTCCCCTCTTCCTCCTTTCTTTCTTTCTCTCTCTCTCTTTTTAAAGATTTTATTTATCCATTTGACAAAGAGAGAGAGAGCACACAAGCAGGGGGAGGAGCAGACAGGGAGAGGGATAAACAGGCTCCCCACTGAGCAAGAAGTCTGATGCAGGGCTCGATCCCAGTACCCTGGGAATCATGACCTGAGCTGAAGGCAGGCACTTAACTGACTGAGCCACTCAGGTGCCCCTCTTTCTTTCTTTCCCTTTCCCTCCCTCTCTCCCTTTCTTCCTCTGTCCCTCCCTCCCTTCCTTCCTTCCTCCCTTCTGCAAAAATACAAAACATAAAGTTCACCCTGCCATCACTTTGCAAGTGTGCAAGCAGATGCAAATTATTATGCAGCCACCTTTCTACTTTCCCTTTGTATCAATTTGACTGCTTTAGATACCTCATGTAAGTGGAGTGGTGATTGTCAGGGGCTAGGTAGAGGGGTCCAGAGTTTCTGAGTTTAGAGTTTCAGTCATGAAGGCTAGGAGGGTCTGGAGATCTGTTGTATACTTGCAATAAGGAAGTCAACCTCTTGCATTAGAGCCCCACCTTAATAGTCTTTTTGTGACTGCTTTATTTCTCTTAACATAATGTCTTCAAGACTCATCCATGTTATAGTATATGACAGTATTTCCTTCTTTTTTAAAGGCTAAATAATATTTCATTATATGTATATACCATATACCACATTTTCTTTATCCGTTCATGTACTGATGAACACTTAGGTTGCTTCTACCTCTTGGCAACTATGAAAAGCTGCAATGAATATAGGTGCTATGAACTGAATTTTGTTCCCCCCAAATTCATATGTTGAAGCCCTGTGTTCCAGAACGACTATATTTGAAATAGGATGGGTAAAGAGGTGATAACGATTAGGGTGGGGCCCTAATCCAGTATGTTGGTGTCCTTATAAGAAGAGGAAGAGATACCAGAGCACACTAGTTTGCACTCTCTTTCTCTCTTTCTCTGTTTTATGTGGATGTGATGAGAAGATGGCTGTTTCAAGCCAGGAAAAGAGTTCTCACTGGAGAACTGGATTGGCTGGCACCTTGGGTTTAGACTTACAGCATGCAGAACTGTGAGAAAAAAGTTTCTATTGTTTAAGGACTTAAAAAAAAAAAGATTTATTTATTTTAGAGAGGAAGAGAAGTCGAGCGAGGTGAGGGCAGAGGGAGAGGGAGAGAAAGAATCCTCAATCCCCATTAAGTGTGGAGCCGGACATGGGGCTTGACATGGGGCTCTATCCCAGCATCATGACCTGAGCCGAAACCAAAAGTCAGATGGCCAACCAGCTGAACCACCCAGGCACCCCAAAGTTTCTCTTGTTTAAGTCAGTTTGTGGTATTTTGTTACAGTAGTCTTAGCTAATAAAATAGCTGTGCAAATATCTCTTTGAGATTTTATTTTCAGTTCCTTTGGATGTATATTCAGAAGTGAGATTGGTGGATCATACAGTAGTTCAATTTTAAATTTTTTGAGGAACCTCCATATTATTTTTCATAACTTTTGTTCCATTTTACATTTCCACTAACAGGCCCAAAGTTCCAATTTTTCCAAATCCTTAGTAACACTTGTTAGTTTCTTTCTTCTTCTTTTTTTTTATAGTGTCCATTTTAATGGATCTGATGTCATATCTTCTGGTTTTGATTTGCATTTTCCTCATGATTAGTGATGTTGAGCATCTTTTCAAGTGCTTATTGGCCATCCATATATCTTTTTTTGAGGAATGTCTATTCTAATCCATTTCCCATTTTTAAATTGGTTGTGGATTTTTGGGGGGCAGGAGGGGCTTTGTGTGTCTGCACTTGTGTTGTATGAGTTCTTTACATATTATGGATATCAATCACTTATCAGATACATGAGTTGCAAATATTTTCTCCCATTCCCTAGGTTGCCATTTTACTTTTTTTTTTTTTTTTTAAGATTTATTTATTTATTTGACAGACAGAGATCACAAGTAGGCAGAGAGGCAGGCAAAGAGAGGAGGAAGCAGGTTCCCTGTTGAGCAGAGAGCCCGATTCGGGGCTCGATCCCAGGACCCCGGGACCATGACCTGAGCCGAAAGCAGAGGCTTTAACCCACTGAGCCACCCAGGCACCCCGCCTTTTTACTCTTGATAGTTTCTTTCGCTGGGTAGAAGTTTTGAAGTTTGACATAGCTCCATTTATCTGTATTTGCTTTTGTTTCCTGTTCTTTTTGTATCCTACCCATGAAATCATTGATAAATCAAATGTCATGAAGTTTTCCACCTGTGTTTGATCCTAGGGTCTTTATAGTTTCAGGACTTACATTTAGGTCTTTTCTTCATTTTGAGTTGTTTTTAAATATATGGTGTAAGGTAAGGAAGTGTCCAACTTTTTTCTATGCGTTTGGGTATCTGGTTTTCTTTTTTTTTTAAGATTTTATTTATTTATTTGACAGAGAGAGATCACAAGCAGAGAGGCAGGCAGAGAGAGAGAGAGGAAGAAGCAGGCTTCTTGCCGAGCAGAGAGCCCAATGTGGGACTCGATCCCAGGGTCCTGAGATCATGATCTGAGCCAAAGGCAGAGGCTTAATCCACTGAGCCACCCAGGCGCCCAAGGGTATCTGGTTTTCTTACCACCATTTATTGGAGACAATTTTTTTTTAATTAAAAAATTTATTTTGTATTTATTATAAAGAGAGAGAGAATGAGAGAGAACACAAGAGGGACAGAGGGAGAGGGAGAAGCAGACTCCCTGCTGAGTAGGGAGAGAGACTCAGGGCTCCATCCCAGGACCTGGAGATCATGACCTGAGCCAAAGGCTTAACCGACTGAACCACCCAGGCACCCCAAGAGAGAGAATCTTAAGCAAGCTGTATGCTTCGCATGGAGCCTAACACAGGGCTCAACCTCAATGACCTGAGATCATGACCTGAGCCAAAATCAAGAGTCAGATGCTTAATTGACTGAGCCACTTAGGCGCCCCTGTAGCTTTGTAACGTTTTGTAATCAGGAGGTTTGAGGCTTTCAGCTTTGTTCTTTCTCTGGATTGTTTTGGTTCTTCAGGGCCTTTTGAGATTTCGTATGAGTACTTTTTTTTTTTTTAATTCAAAAATTAATTGTATGGCCATATCACATTTTATTAATGCATTCATTAGTCAATGAAAATTTGAGTGGTTTCCAAGTTCTTTTTTTCTCTTATGACTAATCCTGCTGTGAACATTAGTGTACAGTTATTATGTGGATATATGTTCTCAGTTCTCTTGGGTACATACCTAGAAGAGTAATCATTGGGTCATGTAGTAGTTCTATGTTTAAGCTTTTGAGGATCTGCCAGACTGTTCCTTAAAGTAGTTGTACTATTTTGTATTCCCACCAGCAATATAGGGGGTGTTCCAATTTCTCTACATCCTTGTCAACATTTTTATTGCTTATAGCAATCTTGGTGGGTGCTATTGTAATTTCCTGGATCTATCACATAGAAAAGTCTTTCAGGATTGGTACAAGAAAGTACATGCTGGGATGCCTGGGTGGCTCAGTTGTTTAAGCAGCTGCCTTCAGTTCAGGTCATGATCTCAGGGTCCTAGGATGGAGCCCCGCATCGGGCTCCTTGTTCATCAGAGAGCCTGCTTTTCCCTTTTCCCATGCTAGCCATTCCTCCGCCTGTGCTCTGTGTCAAATAAATGAGATCTTTAAAAAAGAAAACGAAAGAAAGAATATGCCTTTTTGTTTACTTAGATTTCTAAACAGGATATTTTTATTGGTACATCTCTGCCCACTGAGAAGAAAAAATGGCATTATAATATTCTTAGAGCAGGGTTTTTCTACTTTGGCACTGTTGACACCTTGTGCTGGATAATTCTGTATGTGTGTGTGCATGGGGGAAGCGTATGTGCATTGTAAAATTGTTAGCAGCGTTCCTGGTCTCTATTCACAGATGCCAGTGTCACAACTAACTACCTGCAGTTGTGACAAGTAAAATTGTCTCCAAACAATGCCAAATGTCCTCTGGGGGGTAAAATTGTCCCTGGTTGAGGACTTTACTGAAAGAAATACAATCATATCCTTTTTTTCTCAGTCTAGATTTTGCTATTTTTGTCATTCACAGGAATGTTTAACTTTGCTCAGCAAAATTTTACAAAATTTTAATCTTACAAGTAGGAAAACTGAGTTATTGCTTTAAAATCTTGCTAAATAATTCCCAAGGGAGTTTTTCCTCATGGAGTTTAAACTTATATTCATAGAATAGAGTTTTTTTGTTTTCTTTCTTTCTTTTTTTTTTTTTTTTGGTTTAAGATTTTATTTATTTATTTGAGAGAGTGCATGAGAGAGGAGAGGTCAGAGGGAGAAGCAGACTCTGCACCAACCAGGGAATCCCAATGTGGGACTCTATCCACATGACCTGAACCGAAGGCAGTTGCTTAACCAACTGAGCGACCCAGGTGCCCTCTTTTATTTTATTTTCTTGAATGATTAATTTTGAAATAAAGTATTTTGGGTACATACACTTTTGAAGAAATTTTTAGAATTATGTAACCCAAGATGTTGAGTTAGACAGGACCTTATAGAAAGTTCAACATATTTTTTTGATTTCTAGATTGAAACCTGGAAAAATTGTGTAATTCGTTTCAAGTAACCTTGTAATCTGCTTGGTGACAGAAATAAGACCAAAACACAGAGGGGAGGTGGGTGGCAGGATGGTTTAAATAGGTAATGCGAATTAAGGAATGCACTTGTGATGAGCACTGAGTGCTGTGTGGAAGTGTTTTATCACTATATTGTACACCAGAAATTAATATTACACTGTTATGTTAACTAATGAATTTAAATAAAAACTTAAAAAAAGAGAGAGAGACTTATGGTGGTTTTTTTGGGAGGGGAGAGGTTTGCTTGTTTTTTGTTTTTGTTTTTTAAGTGGTAAACGTGGGTTTATTTAATGTGTAGGGATGGAAAGATTAGTTTGCTTTTGGGTAAAAGTTAACTTAGTCTCATTTCATACCATACTAATTAGTGACAGATAGATTATAGTGATATAGTAAAAAATAGTTTTAAAAAACAAGCAATGAGAAAATAGAGTAAAATAGAAGTCAACATTTTAGGGTAGTGAAAATATTCTGTATGATATTGAAATGATAGAGATATTTCATTATATATCTCACGAAACCCATAGAATGTACAAGACCAAGAATGAACGGTAGGCTTTGGGTGACTATGAAATGTCTGAATTTTCATAATTTGTAACAAATAGGTGGCTCAGTCAGTTAAGCATCCGACTTCTGATTTCAGCTCCGGTCATGATCTCAGGGTCGTGAGATTGAGCCCTGTGTTGGGCTCCACTCTGGGCGTGGAGCCTACTTAAGATTTTCTCTCTTCCTCTGTCCCTCATCCCCACTTGTGCTCTAGATAAACAAATGCACAAATGTACCTCTCCACTAGGGGATACTGAAAGTATCACACACACATAATGGCTATGCGTGTGTGAGGGCTGATGTATACAGGAAATACCTGTACCTTTTGAATTTTGCTGTTAGCCTAAAACTGCTCTGAAAAACAAATAGTCTTAAAAAAAAAAAAAAGGGAAGAACTAATCAAATAAAGAAATATAGATGTGAACACTTACTGAATCTCTGAAAAGAAAGAGGCCTTTATTTAGTGTGATGTGAAAATTAAGAGAAGTTTTTTTTTTTATAAAAGATTTTATTTATTTATTTGAAAGAAAGAGATATATAGCGAGAGAGGAAACACAACCGGGGGAGTGGGAGAGGGAGAAGCAGGCTTCCTGCTTGAGCAGGGAGCCCGATGTGGGGCTGGATCCCAGGACCCCAGGACCACGACCCAAGTGAAGGCAGACGCTCAACGACTGAGCCATCCTGGCATCCCCTAAGAGAAGATCTTGATAGATTAATAATATAAAAGTTGGGCCTTTTGCTTTTTAATAAAACAATATTTCTGTCTTCCATTATATCCTTAGAAAGACATGTTCTTTTGATTCCCAGGTCAGCACTTTCTCCAATGCACCATGTTTTACTGAACTAGTAAGTTCTCCCCACTCAATTTAATTTGCTCTGTTCTTTCTGGAATCAATTATATTATAAAAGACACAGTTGTATATATAAATAAGTAGTTTGATTTTACTTATGACTTACATAAGAATGAACAGCTGGGTAAAGTGAAAGCCTAGCACTTTCTTTTAAGAATTTATACTCTTAGATATTTGGGAGCAGATACATACACTTGTCTGCCCGTGTGTATGTATCTATTATTATAATGACATTTGACTGAATAGTACATATATTTTACCTAGGACTTTGGAGGTGTTTTTAGTTTGTTTTGGTGGATAGTGGATAGTAGGTTCTGGCTGGGTTGTCAGCTTAGTGTTTTGTTTTTGTTTTTTCTGTGCAGGATTGTTGAAGTTTAATTTACATAAAATAGCATTCGCCCTTTTAAGTATTCAGCTTGTTAAATTTTTTTTTTTTTTAAGATTTTATTAAAGAGAAAGAGAGCAAGCATGAGCAAGAGAGGAAGGGGAAGGGGCAGAGGGAGATGCAGAAGCAGACTTCCTGCTGAGCAGGGATCCTCCTGGGAGGTTCAATCCCAGGACCCCAGGATCATGACCTGAGCCAAAGGCAGACGCTTAACCAACGGAGCTACCCAGGTACCCTTCAACTTGTTAAGTTTTGGCAAGTGAATATGGTTGTGTAACCACCACCACAATCATTAAGAACGTTTTCATCCTTAGAATTTTTCCTCTTGCCTGTTTACCCTTGCTTTCTGCTTTCACCCCTTGCTCCAGACTACCATCAGTGTGTCTCTGTAATTTTCAGTCTCTATAATTTTATCTTTAGTGTTTTTATATGTAAAATTGATTATTAATTAGTGTAATAAATTAATATAGGACTAAGTGTTCACTTAGAAGTATGTCTTATGCCTTTTCATCTTTGAAAACAAAAAGTAGGCACCTGAGTGGCTCAGTCATTAAGTATCTACCTTCAGCTCGGGTCATGATCTCAGGGTCCTGGGATCAAGCCCCATATCAGGCTCCCTGCTCAGTGGGAAGCCTGCTCCCCCTCTCCCACTCCCCCTGCTTGTGTTCCCTCTCTCACGTCAAATAAATAATAAAAATCTTTAAAAAAATAAAAACAAAAATATAGAGTCAGCTGGGTGGTTCAGCAGTTAAATGTCTGACTCTTGATTTCGGTTTAGGTCATGATATTAGGGTGGTGAGATCGAGCCCCTTATCTGGCTCTGTACTGGGTGTGGAGCCGGCTTGAGAGTCTCTCTCCCTCTCCCTCTGTCCCTTGCCTTCTCTCTCTAACTCTCAAATTAAAAAAAATAATAATAAAAATTTAAAAATTAATGACTTTAAGTTTCGTGGTAAATTAGGCATTTTTGTATTTGTGTATGTGTATTTGTATTTTGTATTTTAATACATGGAGTTATATAATGTGTATTCTTTTATGTCTGACTTATTTCATTAGGATATGATTTTTAGATTCACCAGTGTTGTTACATATATCTGGAATTCATTCCTTTCTATTGCTGAGTAGTATTCTTTAGGCTGTTGTGAATAATACTGTTATGAATGAATATCTTGTATACTAGTCTTTGTGAGAACATATGTTTTCATTTCATGTTTTCATTTCCCTTAGAAGGGAAATTGCTAAGTAGCTTAAGTATATGTTTACTTTTATAAGAAAATGCCCAACTTTTCCAAAGTGTCTGTACTGTTTAGCATTTTCAGTAGCAATGTTTGAGAGTTCTGATTGCTTCACATGTTTGCCTGCTTTTTTGGTTTGTTTATATGTGTGTGTGTACACACACACACACACACACACATATCATGTTTTTTTAAAGACTAGTAAGTGTGTTTTGTATGTAGAACTTTTTTGGGTAGAAATATTTTTGTGGAGGTTGCCAGAGTTTTTTTTAGAGCAGTAGAGATGTGATCAACTTTGGATCAAACAGTCCACTCTTTTGTTCACCTTTTAAAAAAAAACAAAACACTCTCTTGAGAGAGAGAGTGAGAGAGAGCATGAGAGGGGAGAAGGTCAGAGGGAGAAGCAGACTCCCCGTGGACTCTCTGCAGGACTCGATCCCAAGGCTCCAGGATCATGATTTGAGCTGAAGGCAGTTGCCCAACCAACTGAGCCACCCAGGTCCCCTTATTCACCCTTTTTTACCTATAGAATTAACTCTTCATTTAGAAGTATATCTTAAGCTTTTTAATCTCTAAAAAACGGAACGAAATAACTTTATTAATGAATTAGACTTTTGTGCAAAGAATAGAAAATATGTGACATCTTTGCTACATTCCATCAATATATACTTCAGGATAGTGCCTCACTCCTTTTATTTTTTACTTGTTTATTTTTTAAAGTTTTTATTTATTTATTTATTTATTTATTTATTTATTTTTCGTAATCCCAAAGAGCCCCATAAGCTCAACATGGAGCTCAAACTCACAACCCTGAGATCAGGAGTCACATGCTTTTTTGAGTGAAGCAGTGCCCCTCAGTCCTGTTTTACTTTTTTTTGTTGTTTGTTTTTTAAAGATTCATTCATTCATTCATTCATTTTAGAGAGCACATGCATATGCATGTGAGTGGGGGGAGGGGTGGAGCTAGAGGCAGAGAATCCTAACAGATTCCGTGCTAACCATGGAGTCCAGCTTAGGGCCAAATCCTGGGACCCGTGAGATCATGACCTGAGCCAAAATCACAAGTCCCATGCTTAACTAACTGAGCCCCCTGGGTGCCACCCCTCATCCTTTTATTATAGATATCCTTCAAGATATATAAATATAATCTTATATAAGCCCCTTAAAACTTGAGGATTAGTATAATGGGTGCCTGGTTGCTCAGTTGGTTAACTGTCTGCCTTCAGTAGAGGTCATGATCCCAGGATCCTGGAATTGAGCCCCACATTGTGCTCCCTGCTCTGCCAGGATCCTGCTTCTCCCTCTGCGCCTCCCCACCTCTTGTGCTGTCTCTCACTCTGCCATCTCTCTCAAATAAATAAACATTTTTTTTTCTTTTAAGATTTTATTTATTTATTGGTCAAGAGAAAGAGCACAAGCAGAGGGAATGGCAGGCAGAGGGAGAGGGAGAAGCAGGCTCCCCACTGAGCAAGGAGCCTGATGAGGAACTCTATCCCAGGACCCTGGGATCACGACCTGAGCCAAAGGCAGATGCCCAACCGACTGAGCCACCCAGGCATCCCCCAAATAAATAAATCTTAAAAAAAATTAATATACTACTGAGAATTCTATGTAATTAAATATGTGCAACAACTTTTAATTTCTAGAATTTTACATTTGCTTCTGTTTTTACTAGTTAATTGTCTATCTGTATACCATAGTGATGGGCCTATTAGACCTTCAGTTTTGATGTCATTTTAGTTGTATATAATAGTGTACTAATAATACCAATTCCTAATCTCACCACATTTTGGAATATATGCTTCTAGTCCTTTTACACACACACGCACACACTCACACACACACTTTCTCTCTCTCGTACATTAATGAACAAAAAAGAAATTATGTTGTGCCAGTGTTTAACATGGTGTTTTCCATTTTAAAATATTTTGTAGTTATTTTTTCCCTATGTCAACAAACCAAATCCAAACAACTTCCTATGACTGCATAGTATCTTATTTTGGTACTCTGCATAGTATTTTATTTATACTCTGGTTTTGATAGCCTGAATATTTATCAGAGAGAATTGATTATTTCCAATTTTTACTATTTTAAATGATGTTCCTGTAAGTATACATATATATTTACATATCTGTTCTTTATTTCTTTAGTATAATAGCTTGAAAGAGAATTTGGGGGCCTAAGGGCATCTACATTAAAAGTTTTTATGAATGGGGTGTCTGGCTGGCTCAGTCTGTGAAGCATGTGACTCTTTTTCTTGGGGTTGCAAATTCCAGCCCCACATTGGGTGTGAAGATTACTAAAAATCTTAAAAAAATTTTTTATGTAAAACACCAAGTTGCTCTCCAGGAAGGCTGTGGCAAATTATGTGGATAAAGAATATTTTTAGGATATTCTAAAATTTACTCTGTCAGAATAGCTAGATTGACCATTGATTGCAACATGGGAAGAAAAACTGTCATCCAAAGTGTTTTTATGAAACTCTTAATGTATTTGTTTACAGTTTTATGACTTGTTTATTTTTTTTTATTTTTTTTTTTAAAGATTTTATTTATTTATCAGAGAGAGAGAGGAAGAGAGAGCGAGCACAGGCATACAGAATGGCAGGCAGAGGCAGAGGGAGAAGCAGGCTCCCTGCCGAGCAAGGAGCCCGATGTGGGACTCGATCCCAGGACTCTGGGATCATGACCTGAGCCGAAGGCAGCTGCTTAACCAACTGAGCCACCCAGGCATCCCTGACTTGTTTATTTTTATCACTACAATTTAAGGACCTTGAGGGTAGGGGCACTATTACCTTATGTATGTACACTGTGTTTTATTCTCATATTTCCAGATTTAGAATAATGCCTGGCATAGAACAGGTACTTAATAAGTATTTGACTGAATCATTTGAATCATTGCATGAGTGTTTCATAGGCCCCTGGATATATAAACCTCTTGGAGGTTTGGGCCTGGCTTCTCTGGTTTTTTTATGATTTAGTGTTGCTATGAATTAGGGGAGAACAATTTATCTCATTGCTGTTTGAGTGTGCTTGGATTACCTAACAGATTTTGTCAACTCTGAGTTGGTGAATGTATCTGTGTATATTTTTTGTTTTTTTCTTAAAATATTTTATTTATTTATTTATTTGAAAGGGAGAGAGAGAGAGCGAGGGAGCAAATGCATGAGCTGAGGGGAGGGAGAAGTAAACTCCCCGCTGATCAGGGAGCTTGACATGAGGTTTGATTCCAGGACCTTGAGATCAAGACCTGAAGGCAGATATTTAACCAACTGAGCCACTCAGGCACCCCTATTTGTGTGTATTTTAGTTAACCTTTTAAAAAAAATTTTTTTTTCTATCAACCTGATCTTATTTCAAAATGCCAGTGGCCACAACACTCAGTAATATTAGTGGGTTGTTTGTGACTCCGTTCCCTTGACACATTTACGTATGAGGCAGAAACCATTTCAGCTGCTCTGGAAGGAGGAGTCCGTTGGTCTTATGATGCTGCTGGGTCCCAAAGCACTTCTGGATTCTAAGGTGGCAGAGCTGCAACAAAGAAAGGGGTCCCTGCCTCCTGTAGAGCCTAGTTAACCTTTTTTAAAAAAAGGATTTTTTAGAGGGAGCAGGTGGGGCAGAGGGAAAGGGAGAGAGAGAATCTCAAGAAGAGTCCCTGGTGAGTGCAGAGCCCCATGTGGGGCTCATGACCCTTAAATCTTGACCTGAGCTAAAATTAAGAGTTGGACACTCAATAGACTGGCCACCCAGGTGCCCCTTAATCAGCTTTTGATTGCCTTTCTCTTTAGGCATCTATGCAGAAAAGGCGTTAACATAGTAGTCTTGCTTTCTTTAGAAGGGTCTGCTTATAAGTTGGTGCTTGGCTTGGCATATGAGAAATTAGATTTTGGGAATGTTCCTACCCTTTCATAACTGATAAGATTGATTTATTATACCTAAACTGTTTATACAGATAATATGGTTTGTACTGAGCATCTCCTTTTCTTCTGGGAGTCTGGCATTTTGGTTTATATTCTTTTTTTTTTTTTTTAAGATTTTATTTATTTATTTGACAGAGATCACAAGTAGGCAGAGAGAGAGGGGGAAGCAGGCTCTCCGCTGAGCAGAGAGCCCGATGCGGGGCTCGATCCCAGGACCCTGGGATCATGACCTGAGCCGAAGGCAGAGGCTTTAACCCACTGAGCCACTCAGGCGCCCTTGGTTTATGTTCTGATCAGTTTGTGCTAGGTAGAAGGTGCCTACGTGACAGGCTCCCCAATAAAAACTTTGGGCACTGAATCTCTAATAAGCTTCCTTAGTTCAGTAGCATTTCACATATTTGTCATATTTCACTGCTGGAGGAAT
The DNA here is from genome assembly GCF_002288905.1 of Enhydra lutris kenyoni. Lineage (NCBI taxonomy): Eukaryota > Metazoa > Chordata > Mammalia > Carnivora > Mustelidae > Enhydra > Enhydra lutris. Next base: position 14,313,538 of record NW_019154085.1, read on the forward strand.
TAAGTGCCTCATGTATGACTCCGTGGGGAAGAGACTCTTGGAAGCTTGTACCTGGTTTTCTTCAAATCTCACCTCGCCTATGGCTTTTTCCTTTGTTGATTTTGGTTTGTACTATTTTGCTGTAATAAATTAGACTTGTGAGTAGGAGTCCTATGAGTCCTGTCAGTGAATCGCTGAACCCATCTTAAAGGTGCACCTTATGGAGATTGTAATCTTCTTCCCACTCTGCTCTCTCTTGGACATTATGGGAACGTTCAGCAGAATGATAGTTTAATCTGTTGTAATCCGGATACAGAAATACATAATTTAAGGTGTAATTATTTAATTTTTAAAAGGATTAGAATAATAAGGGACTTACTTATTTTTTTTAAAGATTTTATTTATTTATTTGATAGACAGAGATTACAAGTAGTCAGAGAGGCAGGCAGAGAGAGAGGAGGAAGCAGGTTCTCTGCTGAGCAGAGAGCCCGATGTGGGGCTCGATCCTAGGACTCTGAGACCATGACCTGAGCCGAAGGCAGAGACTTTAACCCACTGAGCCACCCAGGCACCCCTATAAGGGACTTATTTATTATACTTGATTTATTATAATCCAGTTTTATAAATTTAAGTTTATACCAGATTTTATAGGGACATATCTGTTAGGTTAAGCCACTCTTTCCCTTGTTTATTTCTTAATAGAATTATAGTGATACTCTGAAATCCTAATTGTGTTTGTCCTGAGAAATTTGTGTTCTAGGAAAAGGATATTGTTGCTTCAGCTATTCTCTTATTTGCCTCTGTTACTGCAAGGTTCTTGTTGTTTATTTTAGATAGTTCATTTTGACACTTAGATAAACAGAAGCCAAACACACAAACATACCCAGAATTAGTCCCTGAACTTTGTTCTAGGGTAAAGATAAGGCATTTAGACTTCTCCAGTACAGATAAATAATGTCACAGCTACTGAAAAATGGGTGTTATGTGACTCTTGGATTGTTTAGATGGACAGTGAAAGTTTTTTTTTTTTATATACATTTTTCAGTGATGTTTTATGAGCTATTGCTTACTCATTGACTTGTGAACTTATTTTTGCCAAATGAACCATTCAAGATGGGGACCACAATTTCGAAGCACATAGACTGAAGTTATTCTTTTAAAAGTCTTAGTACATGAGAACGTTAAAAAATTTATTCATTGGAGAAGCAGGCTTTCAGAAAAGTGGGAAATTTTAACTTTTCAAATGGACAGTGAAAGTCTTAAAAAATCCTGACAACAAAGCTGAAGAGAAAACTTAAATTCATCCATAGGACCTGCTTTTAAAAGGATTATAGATTTGACTTAATAAAACATCTTTATATATCAGTTGTTCACAACATGCAAAAAATTTCTCATTCTTGTTGAGCTTTATACTGTGTTTCTGCTTTTTAAAAAAATGGACTTAGTTGAAGTATAAACTGCATATGTTTAAACTGTACAATCCAATGAATTTTTATAATGTATATACTCATGAACCCACCCCACCACAATCAACACAGAACATTTTCATCATCTCTCAAAGATTCTGTGTGCCCTTCTGTAGTCTGTTTTTCCCCTCTGCCACTAGCATGAGGCAACCACTGATCTGCTTTAGATAACTCTGTATTTTCTAGGATTTCATATAAATGGGATTTTCATATTAATGAAATCCTATGATCTCATGTATAGTCTTTTTCACAGTGATACCATTTTCACAATGATATTGAAATTCATCCATATTGTTCCATGTGTCAATAGTTTATTCCTTTTACTGCTTAGCAGCATTATGTGGATATATTACATTCTGTTGTTCCATTCACTAATTTTTGGATTTGGATTGCTTCCATTTTGGGGGCTATTATAAAGCTACTATTGTACTTGTTTTTGCATGGACATACATTTTTATTTTGCTGGTATGCCCTACCTTTTGTTCACTTGAAAAAATAATTCTAGTAATACTTCCTGTCCTTGGCAAAAAATAGGGGAAGGAAACACATCAATTATTTACTTATTCAGTAAACATATATTGAATGCTGGGCATAATGCCATGTGCTAAAGACACAGTGTACAAGAATTCAGATCCTGCCGCCACAGAGTTTACAATTTGGTGAATTAAGCCAGGCATATTACAATAGTTAGTGTAGAGATTTTGTGAAGAATGGAATGCTATAGAACATATAATATGGGTTCCCCCATCACTGGTCTGGGGTGATTAGGGAAAGATTCTTTGAAGGAAAAAAGTTAAGATGAGTGGGAGTTAAGTAAATGATGCATTCTAGGTAGAGGGAAAACAATTCACAAAGACTCTCAGGTGAGAAAGATGGTACTCTCTGGCTTCTGTTGGGATGAAGGTAGAGGGATTTGCAGTTGCTAGATCATGCAGGCGCTTATATATCATCTTAAGCACTCTGGAAATGAAAATCAAACAAAGAAGTAACATGGTTCAGTTATAGATCTCAGCTTAATTTATACTGTGGTCAGCTTTTTTGAATAAGTACTTTATAGTCTCTTCATTTCCAAAAATTCAACCTTTCCGTTTTAATTCTATTGATTACTTTTAATCATAAGCTTTAGTAAGGGATGCTGTTAATTCTTTTAAGTTTTGGTAAAGAATGCTATCAGGAAGATGAGCAGAACATTGGAATAAAACTGAAACCACTCATTTTATTTTCTTATTTATTTCTGATAAAGTAAAATTTAAATACCAAGATACTAGTGGAATACTGTTTTAAACTTCCATTTATCTAAGAAAAGGCTATTTGCAGGAAATAAATTTTGCAAGAGACCTGATATATAATGCTTGGTTACAGTCTGATGACCTTTTCTAACCTAGTAAGATGTTAAGATACTAAGAAAGAACTCTTTTATAGTACTTTCTCTGAGGCTAGGAAAATGATATCTTTTTGGAGGAGCAGGATTGTTGTAACAGTTTACGGTTGTACTTTAAAGAATAAAAGCAAAAAGTGAGTATAATCTCAAGCTATTTTTGTTTAAATGTAGTGCCTGATATATATAAACCACTAGAGCTGCACTATCTAATATGTACTATCTAATATAGGCACTAAGCTATATTAGCTTGTCATAACAAAATACCCTAGATTGAATGGCTTAAACAACAGGAATTTATTTCTCATAGTTCTGGAGGCTGGGAAGTTCAAGTTCAAGGTGCTGGCTCATTCATTTCCCAGTTAAACTCTCTCTTCCTGCTTTGCAGATGCCTATCTTCTGGCTGTGTTCTCACATGGTGGAGAGGGATGGGGGAGAGACAGGAAGCAAGCTGTCTGATTTTTCTTCTTCTAAGGGCACTAATCCCATCATGAAAGTCTTACCCTCATGGTTTCAACTAAACCTGATTACCTCCCGAAGGCTTGGTCTCTGAACACCATCATACTGAATTTTGAAGAGGAATAAGTTCATAGCAGTCTCTGTTTAAATTTGTATTTAAATTAATTGAAGTTAATGGCGTACCTTGGTGGCCCAGTTGGATAAGCATCCAACTCTTGATTTTGGCTCAGGTCCTGATCTCAGGGTGGTGAGATCGAGCCCCTTGTCAGGCTCTGTGCTCAGTGCAGAGTCTGCTTGTCCCCCCCCCCTCTGTTCCTCCCCTTGTGCGCACACACACTCTCTCAGATAAATAAATGAATAAAAATATTTGAAAAAAAGTGATTGAAGTTAAACAGTAAAAAACTTCAGTTCCTAGTTGCATTAGCCATATTTCAAGTGCTTAATAGCCATATGTAGCTAGTGACAATTTTATTGGGCAGTACAGATTATAGAGTATTTCTGTCTTTGCAGAAAATTATACTGCATAGAGAGTGTCTTTAGGGCTTTCAAGATCATTATGGATCATAAGAAAGATGTTAGTACTATTTTGGGTTAATAGACAAAGCTCTGATTGCTTCTAACTTGGAGTCTGCTCTTCTCAGTGAACACCTATATAATGAACTCTTTTAGAAAGTAGATTTTTTTGTTTGGGTGCAGTGATTAGTTTCATTTTAAAGTTTTTGTTTTTGTTTTGAAAGCCTACTGCTTGCTGTGTTATTATCACAGTGTGTTCTTTTGTATAATTTTTACTTTAAAGTAGTTTTGCTAATTGTTTCAGATCTGATCAGAAAGATTGTTTCTATATGTAGAGCACTTTTCAAAGCTCTTTTCTACATCTCTGCAAGCCATGGTGAGCCTGGGTTTGGAGATGGCTATCTCCTAGAAGGTGCAGAGTAGTATGAACTCTTCTTTCTAATAACAATAAATGTATGAGTTGGTTGGCATTCTTCCTTTCCTCCTCCCTTCCCTTTCTTCCTTCCTTTTTGTCTTTATTTTTTTTTTTAATGTGCTACATACCAATTTGTTAATTTTAGAGGGGTATATACCTTTCTAGTAACCCTATATCGCTGTCCTTCAAATTGCCCCTGTTTTCAAAATGGATTTATTGTCTATGTGTCTACACTAGTATTTTTAGCACCTGATCCAAAATAATGAATGACCTTTTTAAAGTATTTATTCATTTATTTAGATAATTATACACCTAACATGGGGCTTGAGCTCATGACCCCGAGATCAAGAGTCGCATGCTCTTCCAACCCAGCCAGCCAGGTGCCTCAAAATAATGAATGAGATGAAACTTCATGTTGTAAGATTTTGAGCTAGAACAATAGCCTTGTGTATGTTTTGGGTTTTGTATATTGTGGTGGTCATATCCAGTTCAGTTATTTATTGCTTCAGACAATGCAGGGTTTTTTGTTTCTTGCTACATTCCCAGTATCTGACACAATTTTTGTAACTGTGAAGGTGCTCTCTAATTATTCATTGAACAAACTTTGAGCCAATGATAATTGTCTTATAAATACTTTACTATCTCATACAGCATCTAGCATAGTCTGTATATGTATTGGTCACTGAGTCAGTTATTATTTATTAATGTGTGCTCCCTATAAGTATTATCTGAGACATCTATTTCAAGATTTTTCATAAGTGGAGATCTGATTTTAGAATAGCAGAGAATATTTGAAAAATTAGCCATTTATAAGCTATCAAATAATAAAATTTTATAATAAAGTCCCATGTAATAGATCTTGATGTTGGCTCTATTATAGGAATATATATTAATATAACTCATTTACGTGGGTATGAGTTAACAGTTTCTTATGACAGTCATAATGTTTCTGGTGATTTCTTCAGGAATATGTATCAGTAATTTTTTTTGGAATAAAAGAGGAAAGAAAAATAATAAAATACATCAATTTATTTTTAGAAAGCTATGGTTTCATTTTTTTTAAAAAGATTTCTTTATTTGGGGCGCCTGGGTGGCTCAGTGGGTTAAAGCCTCTGCCTTCGGCTCAGGTCATGGTCCCAGGGTCCTGGGATGGAGCCCCATATCGGGCTCTCTGCTCAGCGGGGAGCCTGCTTCCTCCTCTCTCTCTTGCCTGCCACTCTGCCTACTTGCGATCTCTGTCTGTCAAAAAAATAAAATCTTAAAAAAAAAAAAAAAAAGATTTCTTTATTTGAAAGAGAGAGTGTGCATGTGCCCACGTATACAAGTGGGGGAAAGGGCAGAGGGAAAGAATCTCAAGCAGGCTCCCTGCTCAGCAGGGAGCCTGACTCTTAGGATCCATGAGATCATGACCTGAGCTAAAACCAAGAGTCAGGCATTTAACTGACTAAACCACCCAGGTGCCCCATGGTTTCTTTTTTCTTTATTCTTCTTTTGATTACTACAGATAAGCCATTGAGATCTTTGGAAACATGGTAATTCTCCTCAGTCAAACTTTCATTTCCCAAACCAGTATCAAACAATAGAATGAGATACTTCTACTCAAAGAATGACAACAACAACAAAAAACATAGGTTACAAATGGGTTTCGGGCTGGCTCAGTCAGTAGAGCATGCAGTTCTTTTTTTTTTTTTTTTTTTTTCAATGTTTTATTTATTTATTTGAGAGCGAGAGAGCTGAAGGCAGATGCTTAACTGGCACCCAGGTGCCCGAGCATGCAACTCTTAATCTCAGGGTTGTGAGTTCAAGCCCCATGTTGGTTATAGAGTCTACTTAAAATGGGGAAAAAAACAAAACAAAACAAAACAAAAAAACCACAGGTTATAAAGTTCCATTTTTTTAAGTAAATGATTGGACATCTTCAGTTTAAATGGCATGATAACATATGGCCAGTTCTGTATAACGATACTTTCTTGTGGAAAATATTCATTTAACATATCTATAAAACTGATTTTTTTATGGAAACAACCTAAAATTTTATAAAATTTTTATTCTAATATTTAATTTAATATCTAATTTAATTTAATTCTAAATAAAATTTTTTAAATTCTATTAACATATAATGTATTTTTTGTTTCAGGGGTACAGGTCTGTGATTCATCAGCCTTACACAATTCACAGCACTCACCATAGCACACACCCTCCCCATTGTCCATCACACAGCCACCCCATCCTTCCCACCCCTTTCCTGTCCAGCAACCCTGTTTGTTTCCTGAGAGTAAGAGTCTCTTATGGTTTGTCTCCCGTTCTGGTTTCGTCTTGTTTCATTTTTCCCTCCCTTCCCCTATGATCCTCTGTCTTAGTTCTCAAATTCCTCATATCAATGAGATCATATGATAATTGTCTTACTCTGATTGACTTGTTTTGCTTAGCATAATACCCTCTAGTTCCATCCACGTTGTTGCAAATGGCAAGATTTCATTTTTTGATGGCTGCATAATATTCCATTATATATATATACACCACATCTTCTTTATCCATCCTTTGATGGACATCTAGGCTCTTTCCATAGTTTGGCTGTTGTGGACATTGCTGCATAAACATTGGGGTACGTGTGCTCCTTCGGATCAGTACATTTATATCTTTAGGTAAACTGATTTTTAAAAAATTTGAGTGCTTCATTTCCTTGTTTTCTTTGTCAGTGCCTCCTGTTAGAATTTGGCTCTGCCTTATTGTTTCAAACTCTCCTTTTTAGTCCTTCTATATCTTTGAGTTTAACAGATATTCAAAGTAGATGCCAGCCAAGACGTAATCATTTCTTTCATCTTCACATTTCTCTTTATTTTAGTTGCCTTTTATTTGACATGTGTATTTTTTACATTCTTTAAACCAATTTTCTTATTTTGTTCTTCAGTATGTATCTGCCTATAAGTAAACTGTTATTTATAATTACAATTTTCATGTCTGCCAAATCTCTCCAGTGTATAAATTGATTATCACTAAGTTCTAAAAAGCTTTTGTAGAGTTAGTTTGAAAAAGCTGTTTTCTATAATTGTGTACAATTTCTGGAGTTTTACATTAATTGGCCTAACTTCTGTGCTATATATCTTGAAGATGGAAAAAGTGTAGGCTGTTCTCAAAATGTTGGAGTGAGAAAGTAAGATGTCTTGTTGCCAAAAATAAGGTTATTTTCATACTGTCTCTGCTAGAATTCTTGCTTTAAACATTTCCCTTTAAGTGAATTATCTTCCTTTTCTTTGTGAAGGTCTAGTTTTTTGGATAACTGCTTATCAAACTTTTTGTCAGCTACCACCTGGCTATTCTCATCCAGAATATTCACACTCAAACCACTTCTAGTTATTTGGCAAACATGATTTATTCAATAGAATTTTACTCAATTCCGTTAAATAAAAATATGGAAAGTACTTATCATGAGAAATAGAATAATATTTATAATTCTTGGGGATTGATTCTGCATTTGAGAATTATATGAAGTTAAACAAAAAATGCCATAGTATTTAAATTGTTTGGCATTAGAATACCCATGCTATTAAGAAAAAGTTAACCATAAGAGTACTTTCCCATTTCTTCCTTCGTTCCTTCTCTCCTTCCTTCCTTTCTTTCTTCCTTCCTTTTTCTTTCTTTCTTCTTTCCTCTTTCTCTCTCTTCTTTCTCTTTTTCTTTTTTCTCTTTCTCTC
>NW_019154085.1:14321452-14322608 GCF_002288905.1 Enhydra lutris kenyoni
TTCTTTCTTTCTTTCTTTCTTTCTTTCTTTCTTTCTTTCTTTCTTTCTTTCTTTTTCTTTCTTTCTTTCTTTCTTTCTATTTCTTTCTTTTTTTATTTTCTTTCTTTCATTCAGACCCATGCCCAAAGTGGGGCTTGAATTTACAACCCTGAGATCAAGAATCACATAAACGCTCTACTGACTGAGCCAGCCAGGGCCCCAAGAGTACTCTTAAACAAGGAGGAAGAACATCCTTGTACTTACATCTTGACAGGTATAATTAAAAATTCAGTAAATTTTGATGAATCTCATAAGCAATAATGTTTAAATTAAAAAAAAAGTTTCAGGGTGCCTGGGTGGCTCAGTGTTTGGGCCTCTGCCTTCAGCTTGGGTCATGATCTCAGGGTCCTGGGATCGAGCCCCGCATCAGACTCTCTGCTCAGTGGGGAGCCTGCTCCCCCTACCCCACTGTCCACTTCTCTGACCACTTGTGATCTCTCTCTCTCTGTCAAATAAATAAATAAAATCTTTAAAAAAAAAAAAGTTTCAGAGTTCTATATACTACATTTTATGTAGGTTTTTGTTTTTTTTTTTTTTTTTTTTTTTTTTAAGTAAACTCTGCCCCCAGTGTGGGCCTCAAACTCATGACCCCAAGATCAGGAGTCATATGCTGTACTGACTGAACCAGCTAGGTGCCCTAATTTTGTGCAGGTTTTAAAGATTTTAATTAATTAACAAGTTAATTTAAGAGAGAGCACACCCACACACATGCGGACAGGCACACACACAAGGAGCAGGGGGAAGGGCAGGGGGGAGAAGAGGGAAAAACAGTGTCTGCTCTGGGTATAGAGAACCTTCCTGGGGCTCAATATCAGTACCTGGAGATCATGACCTAAGCTGAAATCAAGAGCCTCACACTCAACTGACTGAGCCACTGAGGTACCTCCTCATAGAGTTTTTTGTTTTCTTTTTAAGATTTTATTTGTTTACTTGACAGAGAGATCACAAGTAGGCAGAGAGGCAGGCAGAGAGAGAGAGAAGCAGGCTCTATGCTGAGCAGAGAGCCCAATGCGGGACTCGATCCCAGGACCCTGAGATCATGACCTGAGCCGAAGGCAGAGGCTTAACCCACTGAGCCACCCAGGTGCCCCTCCTCATAGAGATTTTTAAAACACCC
>NW_019154085.1:14322708-14386660 GCF_002288905.1 Enhydra lutris kenyoni
CGATCCCAGGACCCTGAGATCATGACCCGAGCTGAAGGCAGCGGCTTAACCCACCGAGCCACCCAGGCGCCCCTAGTATGTGACTCTTGATCTCAGAGTTATAAGTTGGAGCCCCATGTTGGGTGTAGGGATTACTTAAAAATAAAATCTTTAATATTCATGAAAGTACCTTCAAACAATGCCAAGTACTATTTATGAGTATATATGTAGTAAAAATATAAAACAGTAGATGTAAAGGTTAAACACAGATTTCATGAGTGTGGTTACTTTTCAAGAAACAGGATCAGGGAAAGGGTCTAGATAAATTTCTGGGTGTGAACATAACATTTAGAATATATTAAGAACTATTTAAACCCAAAATATTATTTGTTAGATCTGGATGATGTGTACTATGGATAATGGTGTACTTTTTGGTGGTTTGGAAATTTTTGTATTAGGAAAAAAAATCAAAAGGAAAAATAAAATTAGTATTAAAGAAAATAAAGAAACAGACATGGTACATACTGTAAAACTGAGTAAGAGTCCTGGAAGAACAACTTCAGTAGCTCTCACAGAAGTAGAGGAAAATACAAAAACAATGAAATAGAATATACTGATTTTGGAGACTGTGGGTTCATAATATTACTGTCATTTCTGAAACAGATAAGACAAAGGAATGAAAACAGTTATCAAAGCATAAGTATTGTTTTCGTATTCTGAAAGAATACCAAACTCTTTACATTGAAAGGATTCACTGAGTGTCAAATATATAGTAAAAAGAGAACGAGGTCAAGCCTCTGCCTTGGGCTTAGGTCATGATCTCAGGGTCCTGGGATCCAGCCCCGCATGGGGCTCTCTGCTCAACAGGAAGCCTGCTTCCCCCTCTCTGCCTGCCTCTCTGCCTATTTGTGATTTCTCTCTCTGGCAAATAAATAAATAAAATTTAAAAAAAAAAAGAGAGAGAGAGAGGGAAAGAACAGTACTTAGATACCTGCTAATAAATTGTTTGGATTAAAAAGAAAAAAGAAAATTAAATCTATAAACATTTGTATTATTCCACCATTCCCTGGTTGGTGAAAAGGAACTAAAATCAAGCTTTGCTTCTCATGCTCATTATGAGCTATGCTAACAGTTTTGACACAAAAATGAAGATTCCACGATAAAGGAGAAGCAAGGAAACACGAGTTGGGTTTTTTTTAGCATATTTTTAAAAATTAACATATAACGTATTATTTGCTTCAGGGGTAGAGGTCTGTGAATCATCAGTCTTATGCAACTCACAGCACTCACCATAGCACATACCTTCCCCAATGTCCATAACCCAGCCACCCTATCCCTCCCCTCCCCCAACCCCCAGCAATCCTTAGTTTGTTTCCTGAGACTAAGAGTCTCTTATGGTTTGTCTCCCTCCCTGGTCCCATCTTGTTTTATTTTTTTCCCTCCCTACCCTCCTCAGCCCCCTGCCCTGCCTCTCTAATTCCTCATATCAGACAGATCATATGATAATTGTCTTTCTCTGATTGGCTTATTTCACATAGCATAATACTCTCTAGTTCCATCCACGTTGTTGCAAACGGCAAGATTTCAAAACATGAGTTTTAAACTAGAAGCAGCAGTTCATTTGACAGAGTAAGAATTGACTTGATTCCGTTTATTACCTAAATGGTAAAAAAAATTAAAAATCACATATTTTTACATTCTCTTGGTTATTTGACAAACATATTCATATAATTTGAATTAATTATTTATATATTATTTTTTTCCTATCTCCTTAAGGGTCAGGAATCATATAATAAATTTCCTTAGTATCTCCCTACTATGGGGGGTGAGGTAGCATTTTGGAGAGGATGGTTCTTTTACCAGGAAAGCTATTTTGCATAATGCAGAACATTTAGTTCCGCTGGCCATTGGACTTAAAGCATAACAAAGACCCCTCGGTCATTGTGACAACCAAAACAAAACAAACAAACAAAATACAGGCCTACATTGGAAATATTGTGGTGGGTTCCAGACCACAGCAATAAACTGAACATCACAATAAAGTGAGTCAAATGAATTTCTTGATTTTCCAGTGCATATAAAAGTTATGTTTATGTGATATTATAGTCTATTATATGTACAAGCATTACATCTAAAAAATAATGTTCATACCATAATTTAAATATATTTTATTGCTAAAATATACTGATCCTCCTCTGAGCTTTTGATGAATCATCTTTTTGCTGATGGAGGGTCTTGCCTTGGTGTTGATGTCTGCTGACTGATCAGGGTGGTGGTTGCTGAAGGTTGGATGACTGTGGCAATTTCTTAAAATAAGACAACAATGAAGTTGACCTCATCAGTTAACTTCCTTTCAAGGATAATTTCTCTGTAGCACATGATGCTGTTTGATAGCATTTTAATCCACAGTAGAATTCTTTCAAAAATGTGATCAATCCTCTCAAACCCTGCCACTCCTTATCAGCTAAGTTTATGTAATGTTCTAAATCTTTTGTTGTCATTTCAATAATCTTCACAGTGTCTTCATCAGGAGCAGATCTATCTTAAGAAACCACTTTCTTTGCTCACCTGTAAAAAGCAATTCCTCATCTGTGTATGTTTTATCATGTGATTATAGCAGTTTAGTCACATCTTCAGACTCTACTTCTAATTCTAGTTCTCTTAGATTTTCGCCACATTTGCCGTTACTTCTTCCACTGAGGTCTTGAACTACTCAAAGTTGTCCATGAGAGTTGGAATGTTCCAAACTCTTGTTCATTTCAATATTTTGACCTCTTCCCATGAATCATGAATGTTCTTAATGGCATCTCAAATGGTGAATCCTTCCAGAAGATTTTCAATTTACTTTGTCCAAATCCATCAGAGAAATCACTGTTTATGACAGGCACAGCCATAGAAAATATATTTCTTAAATAATAAGACTTGAAAGTCAAAATGACTCTTGCATTTATGGGCTACAGAATGGATTATGTGTTAATAGGCATGAAAGCAGCATTAATCTCTTTGTTCATCTCCACCAGAAGTCTTGGGTCACCAGGTGTATTGTCAATGAGCATGGAATTTTTTTTCTGAGCAGTAGCTCTCAACAGTGGGCTTAAAATATTCAGTAAACCATATTGTAAACAGATGTGCCATCATCCAGATTAGTTGTTCCTTTTATAGAGTACAAGCAGAAGTAGGTTTAGCGTAATTCTTAGGGGCCATAGGATTTTTTGATTGGTCAATGAGCATTGGCTTCACCTTTGTTACCAGTTGCATTAATTCCCAACAAGAGAGTCAGCCTGTGCTTTGAAACTTTGAGGCTAGGCATTAACTTCTCTCTAGCTATGAAGGTCCTAGATGGCATCATTTTCCTGTATAAGACTGAGTTGTCTATGTTGAAAATCTGTTGTTTACTGTAACCACTTTCATTAATTATTTTGGCTAGTTCTTCTGGATAACTTGATGCAGCTTTTCTGTCCGTACTTGCTTTGTCTTGCACTTTTATGTTACAGAGATGGCTTCTTTACTTAAACCTCATGAATCAACCTCTGCTAGTTTCCAGCTTTTCTTCTACAGTGTCCTCACCTCTCTCAGCCTTCATTGAATTGGAGAGAGTTAGGTCCTTGTTCTGTATTAGGCTTTGACTTAAGGGAACGTTGTATGGTTTGATCTTCTATCCAGACCACTAAAACTTTCTCTATATCAGCAATAAGGGTGTTTGGTTTTCTTATCATTCATGTGTTCACTGGAGTAGCACTTTTAATTCCCTTTAAGAAATTTTCCTTTGCATTCACAACTTGGCTAATTGACATAAGTGGCATAGGTTTTAGCCTATCTAGCCTCTGGGCGCACCTTCCTCACTAAGCTTAAATATTTCTAGCTTTTGATTAAAAGTGGGAGATTTGTGACTCTTCTTTTCACTTGATCACATAGAGGCCATTTTAGGGTTATTAACTGGCCTAATTTCAGTATTGTGTCACAGAGAATAGGGAGGCCCAAGGAAAGGGCAGAGAAATAGGGAACTGCTGGTCACTGGAGCTATCAGGACACACACAACATTTGTTAATTAAGTTCGCTGTCTTACATAGTTGTAGTTTGTGGCAACCCAAAGCAATTACAATAGTAAAAGCAAAGATCACTATTCAAAGTTCACCATAATGACCATAATAATAATAAAAAAGTTTGAAATATTGTGAGGATTATCAAAATGTGATACACAGACATAAAGTGAACAAATGCTATTGGAAAAATGGTGCTGATCAACTTGCTTGATGCAAGTTTGATACCACAAACCTTCAATTTGTCAAAAACTCAGTATCTGGGAAGCTCAATGAAGCAAGGTATGTCTGTATCACTTCCACACATTTTCAATTGACCCTTTTGGACAAGTGGTCCTGTCTAAATTAGGAACTGCTTTTCATCTACTGATTTGTACTCAGGATGTCGCTCAGTGTGTACCAATCAAAATACGAAGGGTAGCTGTCTAAATCTTTTTAATAATGCAAATTATTGCAGTAATTCCCATCTTTTACCTAGTTTTTTTTTTTTTTTTTTTTTTTTTTTATCATGCCTCTTCATCACCCTCATATATTTTTTTAAAAAGAGACTTTAGGGGCACCTGGGTGGCTCAGTGGGTTAAAGCCTCTGCCTTCAACCAGGTCGAGGTCCCAGGGTCCTGGGATCGAGCCCCACATCAGTCTCTCTGCTCAGCGGGGAGTCTGCTTCTCCCTCTCTCTCTCTGTCTGCCTCTCTGCCTACTTGTGATCTCTCTCTCTGTCAAATAAATAAATAAATAAAATCTTTAAAAAAGAGAGAGACTTTATTTAGAAGAGTAGTTTTAGGTTCACTGCAAAATCGAATGGAAAGTACAGAGAGTGTTCTCATATAGCCCTTGCCCAGATGTGCCGCCTCCACTGACAAAATTAAGTTGATGACCTTTCCCTCTATTCCTAGTTTGCTGAGAGTTTTCATCATAAATAGGTATTGGATTTTTTCACGTGCTTTTTCTGCAGCTATTGATTTAATCATGTGACTTTTCTTTTTAACCTTGATGTGTGATAGATTACATTAATTGATTTTCAGATATAGAACCAGCTTTGACCACCTGGAATACATTGCCCTATACATTTTTTCCGCAAAGGCTATAGATAGGACTTGGGATTTTTCAGTCTTAGCAATTCTATGTTCAAAGCTCCTTGAAAGGATTCTATTTTTATGTATTGGGATGCCCCCCCCTTTTTAAGGTTTATTTATTTATTTATTTATTTGAGAAAGACAGGGAGCATGAGTGAGCATGAGCAGAGGGACGGGTAGAGGGAGAAGCAGACTCCCTGCCGAGCAGGGAGCCTGACATGGGGCTGGATCCCAGGATCACAGGATCATGTGTGACCTGAGTGGAATGCAGATGCTTAAATGACTGAGCAACCCAGGTGCCCCTATGCATTGTTTTAACTTAAATATTTCATACATAAAATGAAGAGATGAAATTATTAAAACTAAAGTTCTTCTTAGTGCTCTATTTCTATGATTCATGTCTAGAATATTTAGGGTGTTATTGCCAAAAAAGCCCAACATTTTAAAATTTTTATTGTGGGGGCGCCTGGGTATCTTAGTCGGTTGAGCATCCAACTCTTGATTTCAGTTCAAGTCATGATCTCAGGGTTGTAAGATCGAGCCCCACATCAGGCTCTGCACTCGGCATGGAGCCTGCTTCTCCTTCTTCCTCTGCTCCCCACCTGCAGCTCTCTATCTCTCTCTGTCTTCTCTCTCTCAAGTAAATAAGTAAAATCTTTTAAAAAAATTTTTATTGTGAAATATTTCAAACACAGACAAATATTGAAGACCAAGATTTAGCAGGTAGTACAATTTGTCATAGTTGCATTTGATTTACTTTAAAAAATGTATGTGTGAATGCATTAGGTTAGTTAAAACTCCACTCCTTAATTATATTTCCTTTCCTCCTTACCACAATTGATCACTCTCCTGAAGTTTGTATAAATCTTTTTTTAATTATACCTACATTTTTAGTGCATATCATATGCATCCATAAACAACCTACATTATTATTTTGAGTTATTTTACTTCATATGAATGATTTCATACTGCATAATGTCACCGTCCTCTCACATCCTTATGTTGCTGGTCACAAGAATCCTCACCCTCCTCTCACATCCTTGAAAATTACCCATATCAAGTTACTTTGTTCCTAAATTTTCTTCATCAGAAATTTCTTTTTGAGATAAAGCATTGCATTTCTTAAAAGTCACCCTTTAAAAATTAATTAGCTTTTGAGAGCTGTCTTAGGTACAAAGGAAAATGACTTAGAAATACAGAGAGTTCTCGGGGCGCCTGGGTGGCTCAGTGGGTTGGGGCCTCTGTTTTCGGCTCTGGTCGTGATCCCGGGGTCCTGGGATCGAGCCCCGCGTCGGGCTCTCTGCTCAGCGGGGAGCCTGCTTGCTCCTCCTCTCTCTCTGCCTGCCTCTCTGCCTACTTGTGATCTATCTCTGTCAAGTAAATAAATGAAATCTTAAAAAAAAAAAAAAAAGAAATACAGAGAGTTCCCAAATATCCCCATCCCTACCCAGGCAGAGCTGCCCTACTATCGATATCCTGCACCTCTGTGATGCATTGAGAGAACTGATGAACCTGCAAATACCCATCATCATCACTTAGAGTCCACAGTTTACTCATAGGTTCATTCTTGGTATCATACATTCTATGGACAAATATATAATGACATTATCCACCATTATAGTATCATACAGAAGAGTTGTATTGCCCTAAAAATTCTCTGCTTTGCGTGGTCACCTCTCCCTTCCCCCAGCTCCTGGCAGCCACTGATCTTTTTATTATCTCCATAGTTTTGCTTTTTCCAGAATGTCATATTTGGGATCATGCAATGTATAGCTTTTTCAGACTGGATTCTTTCACTTTCTGGTCTCCTCCAGAGTCTTTCCATGTCTTTGTTTATCCATTCTTCAGTTGAGGGACATTTGGGTTAAAAATAGTTTGGGTGACTACAAATAAAGTCACTCTAAGCATTTAGATAAACGTTTTTTTGTGAACATAGTTTTTATTACATATAGGTCAGTACCTAGGAGTGGGATTATGTAGTTAAATGTTAAACAGACTTACAAGAAACTGTCAAACTGTTTCCACAGTGGCTGTACCATTTTGCATTTTCATCAGAGTTGTTTTCCCTCCTATGACAGTATCCTTGGCAATACTTGGTATTGTCAAGGGTTTATTGTTTTATTTTGAACTTTTGGTCATTGTAATAGATGTGTAGTACTGTTTTATTATGGTTTTAATTTGCATATTTTAATATGAAATTCACATTTTTCATGTGAAAATCTATTTGTAAAATGCCTTTTTATTTTTATGTAGGGGAAAGGAAATAGATGTAAAGATTGGTGGATCAATCTTGTCCTTGGCATGCTTCTAAGAAAAGCTGGCCAGCAGAGTTTTGCACATTAAAGGGCCCTGGGTGTCCAGGGAGAGGGCATACTTTGCCTGTTTGACCTTATTACAAAGGACTAGTCTTTGTTTAAACAACAACAAAAACACCCCATAACTGGAGTCTCTCATTTCAGATATTTAATGCCATAATTAGCTGGTATTTATTTTATCACATTTTACTTTGTTTTTATGTAAGAAATACTGCTTGAATGACTCTTTAAGATTTTGTAGTACAAGTCAGTTTTTGCTAGTACTCTTGAAGTACTGGTCAGAGGAGGTTAGGAAATTTGAATCCTTTTAAAGCTTTTAATGAACAAATGTTTGGTCATATGTATGGGTCATATGTATTGATGGGTCATATTGTATTCTGTTGGTAGAGCACATAGTCTTAATGTCAAGTTCCTTTTTGTAGACACCATACTTTATCTTTGTAGAATATTATTCCTGTTTTACTTTAAATAAACAAGATTCCTTTTAAAATTGAACATGTACACAGATGTGCATAGCAGTTTTATTTCTGATAGCCAAGACCTAGAAACTACCCAGATGACCTTTTTTTTTTTTTAAAGATTTTTTATTTATTTATTTGACAGAGAGAGAGATCACAAGTAGGCAGAGAGGCAGGCAGAGAGAGAGGAAGGGAAGCAGGCTTCCTGCCGAGCAGCGAGCCCGATGCGGGACTCAATCCCAGGACTCTGGGATCATGACCTGAGCCGAAGGTAGCGGCTTAACCCACTGAGCCACCCAGGCGCCCCCAGATGACCTTTTTAAAGGGTGTAAAGTTAGACTCTAGTCCATCCATACTATGGAATACTACTTTCTAAAAAGTAATAAACTATTGATATATGCAACAACTGGGATGAACCTCAAGGAAAATTTGCTCAGTGAAAAAAAGCCAATCTCAAAAGGATGTGCATTGCAGGATTCTATTTATATAACAGTTGAGAAATAGCATAATTATCAAACTGGAGAACACATTAGTGGTTGCTGTATTTTAGGAATGGAGACAAACAGATGGTGATTATAAATCATTAACATGAGGGAGTCTTGTGATAGTACAGTTGAGTATCTTGATTTTGATTTATTTTATTACTATTATTTTTAAAGATTTTATTTATTCATTTGTCAAAGAGAGAGAGAGCCCAAGCAAAGGGAGCACCAGGCAGAAGGGGAGGGAAAAGCAGGTTCTCTGCTGAGTGGGGAGCCTGATGCAGAACTCGATCCCAGGACCCTGGGATCATGACCTGAGCCAAAGGCAGAGGCTTTAACCCACTGAGCCACCCAGGCGCCCCGGGACCTAACAGATTTTAAGCATAATCAGTTCTGTCTTTTTATGATGATACCTCTGTCAGCAGTTTGGATGAGACAATTTCTTTCTTTCTTTTTTTTTTTTTTTTTTTAAAGATTTTATTTATTTATTTGTCAGAGTGAGCACAGGCAGACAGAGTGGCAGGCGGAGGCAGATGGAGAAGCAGGCTCCCACTGAGCAAGGAGCCCGATCGCTGGGATCATGACCTGAGCCGAAGGCAGCGGCTCAACCAACTGAGCCACCCAGGCATCCCTGGATGAGACAATTTCTAGTTTAATGTGGTTACATTAAATTAGAATTGTTTTAGTGCTTATTATAAGCAAATATCACCTGTTTAAAATGAGGAGAACAATTTTAAAAGATATTTTATTTATTTATTTGAGAGAGAGGGAATGAGTGGTGGGGGAGGCAGAGGTGGGGCAGAGGGAGAAAAGAAGACTCTGCTGAGTGAGGAGCCTTTCTCACAGCTTTATCTTATGACCCTGAGATCATGACCTGAGCCAAAATCAGGAGTTGGAAGCTTAATAACTGAGCCACCCAGGCGTGCCAAGGAGAACAATTTTTTTAAAGACCCATGTCTAATTACTGCTGTACCTGGTTAAGAATAACCCTTAAAAGACGTTAACCATAATGACCATACTTTGATCAAAATTTGTCTAGCTGTTGACCAATTTAGAATACCTATGTAAATGATCAGGTCGATGTACATGATCTGTGACAGTATAATGCTAGGCTATACTATTTCTTATTGTAATCTTTGCTTCATCCCTATTTTTTTTTTTAAAAGATTTTATTTATTTATTTGACAGAGATCACAAGTAGGCAGAGAAGCAGGCAGAGAGAGAGGAGGAAGCAGGCTCCCTGCGGAGCAGAGAGCCCGATGCGGGGCTCAATCCCAGGACCCTGGGATCATGACCTGAGCCGAAGGCAGAGGCTTTAACCCCCTGAGCCACCCAGGCACCCCTCATCCCTATTTTTCCTACATTATTTATGAAAAATCCCTAGCTTTATACACAGATACTGCTGATACTGATCTCAACAAATAGCATTTAAAAAAAAAAAGATTTTATTTATTTATTTGTCAGAGAGAGAGAAAGAGCATAAGCAGTGGGAGCGGGAAGCAGAGGGAGAAGCAGGCTCTCTGCAGATCAAGGAGCCCTATGCAGGACTCTATCCCAGGTCCCCGGGATCATGACCCGAGCCGAAGGCAGATGGTTAGCTAACTGAGCCACCCAGGCATCCCTCAACAAATAGCTTTTTTTTTTTTTTTAAAGATTTTATTTATTTATGACAGAGAGAGATAGCAAGAGAGAGAACATAAGCACGAGGGAGCTGAAGAGGGAGAAGCAGGCTCCCCGCTGAGCAGGGATCCTGATATGGGGCTTGATCCCAGGACAATGAGATCATGACCTGAGCCGAAGGCAGACACTTAACGACTGAGCCACTTAGGCACCCCAACAAATAGCATTTTTAAAAAGATATTTATTTATATATTCTTTTAATTTTATTTATTTATTTAATTTAAATTCAATTAATGAACATATAATGTATTATTAGTTTCAGAGGTAGAGCTCAGTGATTCATCAGTTTTATATAATACTCAGTGCTCATTATATCATGTGTCCTCCTTCGTGTCAATCACAGTTACCCATTCTTCCAGCAACCCTCAGTTTCAACAAATAGCATTTTAAAAGCTGCAAATACTGTTTTATAAAATTTTTCTTTGTTTTGACAAGGGCTGTTTAGTTATAATTCTTGCTGGTATACCTTTATATTGCATAAAAATTTCCTGAATCATAATTTGAAAGAGTTACTGTTAAAATAGCACATTATAATTGGTCTATATTAATGCCACTGTCACGAAATAATTCCTAAAAAATAGGCTGATGTTATTTTTTTTAAAGATTTTATTTATTTATTTGAAAGAGATCACAAGTAGGCAGAGAGGCAGGCAGAGAGGGGGTGGGGGACGCAGACTCCCCACTGAACAGAGAGCCCAATGTGGGGCTCAGTCCCAGGACCCTGAGATCGTGACCTGAGCCAAAGGCAGAGGCTCAACCCACTGAGCCACCCAGGCACCCCAGGCTGATGTTATTTTAAGAAAAAAATTATTTAGTGAAAACTCAGGGGTATTAAAGCTATGATTAATTTCCCTCTAATTTGTACCTTTATTGTTTTGACATTCATTTCAGCTTAGTTAGTAGGGGTGGGGTAGGAAGAGGGATACCTAGGGGAGGTTGGATTTGTTTGTTTTTTGTCTTTTTCTATAAGGAGAACTTTAGGTTTCAGTCATCAAATTATTTAATAATGGCACTAAAAGGGGCACCTGGGTGGCTCAGTGGGTTAAAGCCTCTGCCTTCGGCTCAGGTCATGATCCCAGGGTCCTGGGATCAAGCCCCACCTCAGGCTCTCTGCTGAGCAGAGAGCCTGCTTCCCTTCCTCTCTCTCTGCCTGCCTCTCTGACTAATTGTGATCTCTGTCTGTCAAATAAATAAATAAAATCTTAAAAAAAAATAATGGCACTAAAAAATTTACACATGTTCAGGCCGTTAGCTACTTTTCAATTATAAAATAGGATATCTAAGAAGAGCAAAAAATTTTGTTCTAACATCTTTTTCTTCACAGAAGCACACCTTTTTTTTATATTTAAAGTAAATAAAGCAGTTTTATTTATGATTTCTTTACTTCCAGGTACAGTTAAATCTGTATTCATTAACTCAATATTTAACACAAAATTCTAGTAAAAATAGATAATAGGTGAGGAGGGGGAAAATAGGATATCTTGGTTATGGAAAACTAGAGTTATTGAGTTCATAAATTCTGACCTTTCTAACAAGACAAAAATGGAAATCGAGTGGATTGTGTAACTTTAATATGTGGTATTGAAGGTAAGGAGCGCTTAACCCGAGTCAAAAAAAGGTTGGGGTGCCTGGCTGACTCAGTTGGAAGAACATGTGACTTTTGATCTTGGGTTTGTGAGTTTGAGCCCCATGCTGGATGTAGAGATGACTAAAAAAATAATAAAAATTTTAAGAAAATAGGATGGGACAGGAAAAAGAAATTATGCCTTATAGATATGCTTTTTTTATATCTCTATTACAGAGTTTTTGTTTGTAGTTTGAATCATTTAAGTATGAATCTTTATGTTGTGTCTGCTTTGTATGTAGAAATATATTTGATTTTAATCTTTATAATCACTTGGTAAAGTTTGCAAATTAGGATAATCTGAGGAAATACTGGTATTAAATGTGTAAAATGATCTAGTAAATATAATTAAATTTATCATTAAATGAATTTGAATATGTGGTTACATGTTGCAGAAATATAGTTGAATCAAAATTAGGCCGATGTCCTAGAATTAGTATTTATAAATAGGCTATAGTGTATTTTTTTTTGGCTATTTAGTTGTTATTAGTAGTATCTTATATAAGACTTCCTGAAGTGGTTTTAAATGTGGAAATCAAGTTACATTTATATTTTAGTAATTACTCTCTTTGAGTACTGAATTCAGTAATAGCTGTCTGTCTCCAAATGGACGATATAAGATGCTTGAAGGGTAGAACTCTATATTACGTAATTATGAATACCCTATTTGCCTAGGCCAGTACTTTGAAGGTGCTTTCTCTTGTAATAAATATGGCAGGTCACTGTGTCTAAATGGACTTAGGTATATAGTTCTTGGCTCTTTTCATTTCTTCCCCAGAGTTTGGTCCTTAGTTCTATAGGTTCAGAAACATTTTCATAGGTCATCTCCAGTGCTAAGGTGTTAGTGAATTAAGCCATACTAGATAGGATATACACCCAAAATTAATAAATAAATCAAAAGCCCAAGAGGCCATATATATATGTATTAGACTGTTATTCTGGTTAGTCAAACCTTAGTAAAGTCTCTTTAAGAAACCAAATAAGGATCAGTTGTAGCTTTTGATAACCTTTTACTTCTTTGTTTTTCTCAGCAATGTTAATAAATATTTGTTAGCTGATAAATTATGTGGCAAATATTCTATTGAAATTAGCTAAATCAGATTATGTGTATGGAAAAAGATTAACTAGAATTGAAAGTACATTGTGTTGTCCCTTCAGCATAACGTGTGATTGAGCATTTCTGTTTCTGGCTTTTATATTGATATTTTTAATAACAAAGTCATTTTTTTTGCCAACGAATATTCTTAGTTTTAAAAACAAATTTAGTAAGGTATATTTTATATACCATGAAATTCACTCATTTTAGGTGACTGATTTTTTTTTTTTTTAAATAAATTTACGGAGGTGTGCTGCCATTACCACAGTCTAATTTTAGAACATTTCCATCTGCCCAAAAAGAAATTATGTACCCACTGGTTGTGATTCTCCTCATCTGTAGTTTACCATGCCCAATGATGTATGTTTAGCTTTCTATAACTGACTGTAAAGTATTATAAAAGTGAATACTGCAGAATTTTCCAAAATTATTCAACCCTCTAGGTTTGTTAATTTGTTTTGAAGTTTTGATAATTTAAAGCATGGACATTGAAAATGATGGTTCTTTATTCAGATACCTAAATTATTTAATGGGAGAGTAGTGAGAATAGTTTGTGTAAAAAAGGATTGCTTTGGGGAAATCAGTTTTCAAGCTTCTTATTTGGAGTGGACAAATTAATGAACAGAAAGGAATTATTGAATAAATATAAATTACAAATGTATTTAGGTCTTGTTAAGGACTTAGTAGGGAAATTTATAGTCCCTTTCAAAAAGACTAAGATTTTGTATAATAATGTGTTACCAGGCTTTTCATGAAATTAAATTTGTCATTCTTTTATTTATTTTAGCTTCTCAGAACCAAGAACGTCTATGTGCATTTAAAGATCCGTATCAGCAAGACCTTGGGATAGGGGAGAGTCGAATCTCTCATGAAAATGGAACAATATTATGCTCAAAAGGTAGCACTTGCTATGGCCTTTGGGAGAAATCAAAAGGGGACATAAATCTCGTAAAACAAGGCAAGTAACACTTTTCTTACCTGAAAAAACTTTGTGTTTCATAAAATTGAAGGTATCTTTTATCTAAAAAGGACCCGGAGGTAGATTAAACCTTTTCCAGGAAAACAGTAAGTTTCAAAATACATATCCATGTATATATTCACCCATTAGCCCCAAATTTGTAGAGGGTAATAGGTTTTTAGCTTATTTTAATAACATTTTTCTTATTACAGTGTTAATATATCTTCATTCTACAAAGTTTAGAAAATATAGAGAACTATGAGAAAAACAAATGTCTACAGTTCCATACATTTTTTTTTAAGATTTTACTTATTTATTTGACACAGAGAGACAGCAAGAGAGGGAACACAAGCAGGGGGGATGGGAGAGGGAGAAGCAGGCTTCCTACTGAGCAGGGAGTCTGATGTGGGGCTCGATTCCAGGACCCTGAGATCATGACCTGAGCCAAAGGCTGATGCTTAACGACTGAGCCCCCCAGGTGCCCCTACAATTCCATACTCTTACAAATTATTTTACATTTTAGTTTATTCCCTGCAAGTATATTTTTTATGGACCTCTATGTTTATATGTATGTGGCCTTATTTTTCAAAATTAGGATGATACTGTATGTATAAACAATTTCATACCCAATATTTCTTATCTTATATTATGAACATTTTCCTATGTCTTTTTTTTTTTTTAAAGATTTTATTTATTTATTTGACAGAGATCACAAGTAGGCAGAGAGGCAGGCAGAGAGAGAGAGGAGGAAGCAGGCTTCCTGCCGAGCAGAGAGCCCGATGCGGGGCTCGATCCCAGGACCCTGAGACCATGACCTGAGCCGAAGGCAGAGGCTTTAACCCACTGAGCCACCCAGGCGCCCCATTTTCCTATGTCTTAAATATACTTTGAAAACATTTTTTAGCTCTGTACAATATTTCGTTGTATGCATGTATTGTTTATATGCAGTTTACTCACACATTACTCTGTCATTGGCCAGTGTATTGTGTTCTGGTTTTACTGTGATACATAATGCTTCAGTGGACATCTTTGAACTTAAATCCTTCATTGTATCTGATTATTTCCCTGGAATAGATTGCAGAAGGTAGTATTATTAGATAATAAAGCATAAATATTTTAAAGACTCTTTATGAAAATTGCCATGTGGCTTTCTATAAATGCTATATACATTTACATCCTTCCCAACAGTATATGGGAATATTACTGAAATCTTGTTATGATAATATATTATTTTTTTAAACTTAGAACAGTTTAATAGATACAAACAAAAATGAAATCTTACTGTTGCTTTAATAGTAATTCTTAGATTAATGATGAGGTTAAACATTTACTGGTGGCTTTTCTCCCCATGAAGTGCATGTTAAAACTCCGCCATTTTTTTTGTTGTTGTTGCTGTTATTTAAAAAATGTAGGGGTGCCTGGGTGGTTCAGTGGGTTAAGTCTCTGCCTTCAGCTCGGGTCATGATCTCAGGGATCATGCGTGGGATCGAGCCCCGCGTCGGGCTCTCTGCTCGGAAGGGAGCCTGCTTCCCCCTCTCTCTGCCTGCCTCTCTGCCTACTCGTGATCTCTCTCTCTGTGTCAAATAAATAAATAAAATCTTTAAAAAAAATTTTTTAAATGTGTATTTCCCATTCATTTGTAGGAGTGGTTTATAACTCATATGTATTATGTACTTACTGTGTCACATTGATTGCAATTATTTCTTTGTTGTTTTCCTTTTAACCTTATTTATTGTATTAACCCTAACTTGTTTGCATTAATATCAATTTGTAGGTTGTTGGTCTCACATTGGAGATCCCCAGGAGTGTCACTATGAAGAATGTGTAGTAACTACTACCCCTCCCTCAATTCAAAATGGTACATACCGTTTCTGCTGCTGTAGCACAGATTTGTGTAATGTCAACTTCACTGAGAATTTTCCACCTCCAGACACAACACCACTCAGTAAGTAGTTTAAGTAATTTACTTTCCTTGTTGTTAATTCTTTTCTCCAAAGATCCGCAAAATTAAAAAAAATATATAAAAACATCAGGTTTGGCAGAGGGAAAGAGAGAGTTCAAACATTATGAGACCACATCGAGTTAACACCTGAAATCCAAAAGAGGTACACCAGGATTTCCAGGGTATCACAAGAGTACCAAATAAGTTTGAATCGAGATATGGTACTTTCCAGCCTCTGTGAAGCTATACTTCCAACAGTACAAATATACATACACATGTGGGTGCCTGGCTGGTTCATAGTTGATAGAGCATGCAACTCTTGATCACAGGGTCATGAGTTCAAACAACATGTTGGACATAGAGCTTACTTAAAATAAATACTTACGGAGGTGCCTGGGTGGCTCAGTTGATTAAGTGGTCAACTTGATTTTGTCTCTGGTCATGAGATCAAGTCCTGCATCAGACTCCACACTTAGTGTGGAGTCTGCTTGAGATTCTCTCTCTCTCTCCCCATTGCCCCTTCACCTGCTCACTCTCTCTTAAATAAATAAAGAAAGAAACTATAAAAAAAAAAAAACCCTCACATATTAAAAAAAAAAAAAAAAACAACCCTCACACATAGAGTTATTCATTGCAGTATTATTTATAACTGTAAAACACTGGGAACTCTTAAATGTTCAGGAATAGATTAGTTAAAATATACTATGATATATACATATAATGGAGTACTAACTGTACATCTGTAACAAAAAATAAGTAAGATCTCTATGAATTTATATGGAGTGATTTCTGGAGATAATGTTAGGAATAAAAAGCATATATATACTGTGCTGTCTCTTGTGTAAGACAGAAAACTTACCTTTACAAAAAGAAACAAAGGATAAACCAGAAGATAACTAAATTGGTTACTTACAAGGGATGGAGAGAAAGGAGTGGAAAGTATAAAGGAATGAGAGAACTAATGTAAGGATTTTACAAACACAGTGTTTTACTATTTATACTACTTCGGGCAATATGGGATGTAAGAGATGGGAGAAGAATTGCAAACAAATACTGAACTCTTTTAAGTTTGTTTTCTAGTAGCCTGGACAAAGCAATTGTGAAACAATTGTAGACGTATAATAAGATTAAGAAATAAGTAAATGGTGTTGATGCTTTTGGGAGCCAGTGCTCTTACTGAGGAAATAGGCACATACAATTATAGATGGAGGAATACAATAGAATACTGTATGGATAGATTATAATTCAAGGTATGAGAATGGATTTATGATTTTATAAGTACCGCGTGCTAACCGATTGCGCAACTGGAGCTCCGGATTTATGATTTTAAAAATATACATATGTATGTGTTACATGCATGGATATGTGGCCTTGTATATATGTGTATGCATGTGTATATATTTGTATGTGTATATATTTGTATTTATGTATATAGTGTACACACACATCCCTATATATAAATATTTCTTAGCTCTATTTGTTGAAAAGGATAAGAAGCCATAAATAGCACCCCAGTAGCAGTAAACAAACGTAATACTCAGATTTAGATTCTAATACCACTCCCCAGCGAAAAGAAGTTGGGCTCCTTGGAAAAATGACTTATTCTAAGACTAGAGCAGAATAGGTGCAAGATAAGCCAGAAGTATCCTATAACACTAGAAAATAAGGAAGAGAAGTACCCCCAAATGCAGGGGAAACTTGTCACAAGGAAATAGGATCCAGCTTGAAGAAATTCCTACTGTCTAAATTTGGGACAATTTGAGTGCTAAAGAAGTACAGTAACAAGTTGTAAACCATTGGAGGGAAAATGAATTCATGAGTCAATGCTGATAGCAGAGAAGGAAGAAGAGAGAGTACTTGCTTATAGTAGAATGCCAGGTGCCAGCTGGTAAGTTTAGGGGAGTGGAGTTGGAAAATTATCCTTCTGTAGCCATCATGGTAAGGATTGGATCAGGCAGGAATAACCAAAACATCCTAAATCTAAGGGCATTTTGAATATGGAGCCAGTTTATTTGCATTATTTTTTTTTTAAGATTTTATTTATTTATTTGACAGAGATACAGCGAGAGAAAGGGAATACAAACGGGGAGTGAGAGAGGAAGAAGCAGGCTTCTCCTGCAGGGAGCTGGATGCGGGGCTAGATCCCCAGGACCCTGGGATCATGCCCTGAGCTGAAGGCAGACGCTTAATGACTGAGCCACTCAGGCGCCCTAGAATATTTGCATTATTTTAAAGTGTCTCCCACATATTGCAAGGGAAATATTAGTAATTATAAGTTGAAGATATTGGGTAACACCTTGATTAGGTAATTAAAATCAGCATCATTAATGAAGGGCAAGATGGATATCCATGATACCCTGAGAAGGACACAGTATCACTAATGGAGTACTGTATTTCATCCAAGAATGCATAACCAGAACCTAATCATGAGGGAACATCACACAAACCAGGAACTAGGAGTGCTCTGTTACAAGAAGGGGATTTGTCAAAAATGCCAATGTCCTATAAAGCAAAGAGACTGTGGGAAAGATCTAGATAAAAAGGAGGCTAAAGAGACTTTACAACTAAGCCATGCCTAACTCTCCTATGCTGGATGTGAAAAATATGATAAAGGACATTGTTAGACCAATTGGCAAAAGAAATGATTAAGGAATTATTTCAATATTAAATATACTGAAGCTGGTAACAGTACTACGGTTATATAAGAGAATATCCATATTCTTAGGAAATATCCCAAGAAATGTTTAGAAATAAGGGACAGTAGTGTGTGTGTGTGTGTGTGTGTGTGTGTGTGTTTTAACTTCCCTGAGATGGTTCAAAAAAAGTATTTGCGTGTGTGGTGTGCACAGAAAGAGAAAAGAATGGGGGGCGCCAGGGTAGCTCAGTTGGTTAAGAGTCTGCCTTCAGCTTGGGTCATGGTCTCAGGGTCCTGAGACTGAGCCCCATGTCAGGCTCCCTGATCAGATGGGGGAGTCTGCTTCTCCTTCTCCCTTCCCCTGCTTGTGCTCTCTCGCTCCCTCAACAAAATCTTAAAAAAAAAATGATAAAGCAAGCAAATGGGGTAAAATGGTAACAATAAGTGAAATTGGGTAAAGATGTATGGTTATTCTTTGTACTCTTCTCATTCTTAGAACTATTCTGAAAGTTTTAAATTATTTCCAAATAAAAATTTAAAAATTTATCTTTTTGGAATATAGCACATTTCAAGAATTCTCTGTCAAGAGCTTTTATTAGTCCATACTCTGAGATCTTTGGTTTGGGATTATTTCCTTTGATTTGTTGAAACACTAAACTGAAAGTAGTAGGATGTGTTTTCATATCTGCTCAAGGCCATTAGCTTTTATCCTGAATTGGCTACATTTATTTTCCACAAAGAAGCAAACAAACAAAATAAGATTTCTAATTTTCACTTGTACATCTAGCTAGATGAAAGAGAAGTGAATTTGTGCATAAGTTCTCCTCAATATTTTTATAGCTACATTTCAGAATGTTACTGAGATTTTGGTCTACTATAATCTTTTTTTTTTCATCTTTATTTTTTTATTTTTTATTTTTTTATAAACATATAATGTATTTTTATCCCCAGATCTGTGAATTGCCAGGTTTACACACTTCCCAGCACTCACCATAGCACATACCCTCCCCAATGTCCATAACCCCACCCCCCTCTCCCGACACCCCTCCCCCCAGCAACCCTCAGTTTGTTTTGTGAGATTAAGAGTCACTTATGGTTTGTCTCCTTCCCGATCCCATCTTGTTTTATTTATTCTTCTCCTACCCCCCTAACCCCCCACGTTGCATCTCCACTTCCTCATATCAGGGAGATCATATGATAGTTGTCTTTCTCCGATTGACTTATTTCACTAAGCATGATACCCTCTAGTTCATCCACATCGTCGCAAATGGCAAGATTTCATTTCTTTTGATGGCTGCATAGTATTCCATTGTATATATATACCACATCTTCTTTATCCATTCATCTATTGATGGACATCTAGGTTCTTTCCATAGTTTGGCTATTGTGGACATTGCTGCTATAAACATTCAGGTGCACATGCCCCTTCGGATCACTATGTTTGTATGTTTAGGGTAAATACCCAGTAGTGCGATTGCTGGGTCATAGGGTAGTTCTATTTTCAACTTTTTGAGGACCCTCCATGCTGTTTTCCAGAGTGGTTGCACCAGCTTGCATTCCCACCAACAGTGTAGGAGGGTTTCCCTTTCTCCGCATCCTCGCCAGCATCTGTCATTTCCTGACTTGTTAATTTTAGCCATTCTGACTGGTGTGAGGTGATATCTCATTGTGGTTTTGATTTGTATTTCCCTGATGCCGAGTGATGTGGAGCACTCTTTCATGTGTCTGTTGGCCATCTGGATGTCTTCTTTGCAGAAATGTCTGTTCATGTCTTCTGCCCATTTCTTGATTGGATTCTTTGTTCTTTGGGTGTTGAGTTTGCTAAGTTCTTTATAGATTTTGGACACTAGCCCTTTATCTGATATGTCGTTTGCAAATATCTTCTCCCATTCTGTCAGTTGTCTTTTGGTTTTGTTAACTGTTTCCTTTGCTGTGCAAAAGCTTTTGATCTTGATGAAATCCCAGTAGTTCATTTTTGCCCTTGCTTCCCTTGCCTTTTGGCGATGTTCCTACTTCAGATCGCATAAATCTTTCTCCTTTTACTATAATCTTTTGAACCAAAAGCTGAAGTATTGCCAACTAGGAATCATTTATGTTAGCCCAATAAAAAGGGAACGTGTTTTTTAAGTAAAGTGCTGTAATATGGGAGCATTGGCTCAATTGCTTCTTTTGTTCTAA
This sequence comes from Enhydra lutris kenyoni, assembly GCF_002288905.1. NCBI lineage: Eukaryota > Metazoa > Chordata > Mammalia > Carnivora > Mustelidae > Enhydra > Enhydra lutris. The sequence continues at coordinate 14,343,171 of NW_019154085.1, forward strand.
ACAAAGTAAGTGAATTTGAAGTTAGCAAAGAAAATGAATATTGATTTTTGCATTAACCTCAAGAAAAATAGTCGTATTGAATGTCAGACATTTAGTCTATAAATGATAGGTGCTTGATCAAAATAAAAATAGTTTTTAAAGTGTTGAAGTTTAAAGAAATTGATTAAAATATTAAGACGCCTGGGTGTCTCAGTTGGTTAAGCGTCTGACTCTTTTTTCACACTTCCTGATTTTTTATTTTAATTTTTAACTTAAATTTTGAAATTTTTTTTCAGTATTCCAAGATTCATTTTTTATGCACCACACCCAGTGCTCCATGCAATTCGTGCCCTCCTTAATACCCACCACCAGGCTCACCCAATCCCCCAGCCCCCTCCCCTCTAAGGAATAACACGGAGGACATTGGGAGAAGGAGAGGAGAAGTGAGTTGGGGGGAAATCAGAGGGGGAGACAAACTATGAGAGACTGTGAACACTGAGAAGCGTCTGACTCTTGATTTCGGCACAGGTCATGATTTCGGGGTCATAACACAGAGCCCCATGTCAGGTTCTGCGCTTAGTGTGGAGTCTGCTCAAGAACTTTCCCTCTCCCTCTGCCCCTCCCCTGCTCTTGCTCTTTTTCTCTCTCTCTAAAATAAATAAAATCTTTTAAAAGTATATATATATATAAAATTAAGAAGCAGAACTTTTTGTTCTTGGTATACATCAATAGAAAGTCTGGTGATAGTGATTTTTCTCTCCTTTAAAATTTTCCATTATAAAAATACCACTTATTGAATATTTAACATACGTATTTGTCAAAAACATTTATATATGTTTAAAATTTGCTAGAAATACAATGCACAGTTTTAAGTTATGGAGAAGTAGGATAGTGTGTGTTGACTGTTGAAGAGGAAGGTTACATATTATTCTTATATTGTTGCGTTATTTGAATCTTTAACCTGAGAATATATTTGTGTATAATGTATATGAGAAAATATTAAGGGAATACCTGCTTGTTAAATTTAAAAAGTAGAAAAATGAGATAAGTGGAAAGAAGAGAAATAATCTTTAATAAGTTCTATATCCAAATACAATCATTATTAATATTTTGGATATTTTTTCCTAGTCTTCTCTCTTTAATTTTTGTATGTTTGTATTAGTGATAAAAATGTATTTCAGGGATCACGTGGCTGGCTCACTTGGCATGTGACTCTTGAACTCTCAGGTCCTGAGTTAGAGCCCCACATTAGGGGTAGAGTTTACTTTTTAAAAAAAGGATGGGAGGGGGAATGCATTTTAGATCCTGCTTTTTTGTTGAGTAGATTAAGTATTTTCCAGTTTATTGTATATGTTTCATAGTCATCAGTTTTAATGGTTATATTATATTTCATTAATTGATATTTTTCTTATCCATTCCCTTGTTTTGGACATTTAGGCTGTTTCTAGTATTTTATGCCAGTGGACATCTTTGTACATATATCATTATATTAAATTATAATTGCCAGAATTGTTATTTCTATATCCAGTAGTAACAATATTAAAATTCCTCATATATTGTGAAATTGCTTTTCTGGAAACAGTTCTGGAAACAGTTCACATTCTCCCATTAGTGATATACTAGAGTGCATGTTCCATCATGTCTTTGTCAGCACTAGTATTCTTATTTTTTTGAAGATTTTATTTATTTATTTGACACACAGAGAGAAGGAGAGAGCAAGCACAAGTAGGTGGAGTAGGAGGCAGGGAGGAAGCAGGCTCCCCTCTGAGCAAGGAGCCCATTGTGGGGCTCAATCCCAGGACCCTGGGATCATGACCTGAGCTGAAGACAAACACTTAACCAACTTAGCCACACAGGCACCACAGCACTAGTATTATTAAAATAAAACTTTGCTGAGATCATTTTGAAATATGATTTGGATTGGGTTTTGTTTTGGGGGGATTTTTTTGAGCAAGAGAGAGAGAACATGAGGTGAGTGGGCAGAGGAAGAGAGTGAGAATCTTAAGTAGGCTCCATTCTCAGCACAGAGCACAATGCGGGGCTTGAGATCATGACCTGAGCCAAAATCAAGAGTTGGATGCTTAACTGAGCCACCCGGGCCGCCCCTTGGATTATTAATAAAATAATTTAATAAAATAATCTTTTTTATTACTAATAAAAGTGAGGTTAATGTGTTTTTTTTCTCTCTGTTTTGAGTTTCCTGTGTTCATTGCCTATCTGTAATATTCTTTTTCAATAATGAAGCTAATTAGCTTTGAGAAGAATGATTTAGAATAGTCTGAAATCACATCATTTCATCCCTTGTTAGTTTGTCTTGATACCATAGGGATGACAGGAGCTACATTTTAAATAGTAATTTAATATGCATTTGTAACATTTAAAAAAAAAATCTTTGAACCTTGGTTCTTCCTAAGGAAAGACCGTTAATATCTTTCATTAAAAGTTCAACGCTCGGGGCGCCTGGGTGGCTCAGTGGGTTAAAGCCTCTGCTTTCGGCTCAGGTCATGATCTCAGGGTCCTGGGATCGAGCCCCACATTGGGCTCTCTGCTCAGCAGGGAGCCTGCTTCTTCCTCTCTCTGCCTGCCTCTCTGCCTACTTGTGATCTCTGTCTGTCAAATAAATAAATAAAATCTTTAAAAAAAAAAAAAAGTTCAACGCTCATGGGACGCCTGGGTGGCTCAGTTGGTTAAGCAGCTGCCTTCGGCTCAGGTCATGATCCTAGCGTCCTGGGATCGGGTCCCACATCGGGCTCCTTGCTCGGCGGGGAGCCTGCTTCTCCCTCTGCCTCTGCCTGCCATTCTGTCTGCCTGTGCTCGCTCCCTCTCCCTCTTTCTCTGACAAATAAATAAAAAATCTTTAAAAAAAAAAAAAGTTCAACGCTCATTTATAGTGCTAAATTATACATTAATCAAGGTGTCAAAAATAAAATGTTCATTACTCATTCTTTTGAGAACAGTGTTCACTGAAACAGTATCTCCAAACTTCTCATGATGTTTTTGTAATGACTGTTAAAGCTTTGCATTTGCATAATGTTTTATAATTTCAAAGTGCTGTCACATCTATAAACTCTTTGAAGATGTGTCCATAACATTTGAGTAGCTTAATAAAAAACAAACCCATTTGTCCTAATGAGTAACTATGCTAACTCAGATTGGTCGTTGAAGTGGTTGTCTTTCTCTAGCACAATCAATGTCAGGTGTTAATATTTTGGGCCCACAACAACAAAAAAATTATTTCAAACTTAAAAAAACTTCCATATACCTTTTATCCACAGATTCACCAGTTATTAACATTTTGCTATGTTTTCTTTATTATTCTCCTCCATATATATACATATGCCGATCACTATTTTTTTTCTGAACCTTTTACAAATAAGTTGCAGGCATCATGCCTAAATTTCCACACATTTTGTAATTGTCTTTGGCTCTTCTTCTACTAGATTTTTTTTTTTTTTTTTAGATTTTATTTTTCACTTATTTGGTAGAGAGCCTGTGAGAAAGCATGAGAGTGGGAGGGACAGAGGGATAAATAGACTTTCTGCTGAATGGGAAGCCTGATGTGAGGCTCCATCCCAGGACCCTGGGATCATCACCTGAGTTGAAGAGAGACAGTTAACCAACTGAGCCACCCAGGTGCCCCTACTAGATTCTTCAGAAAAAATTTTATTGAAGTATAGTTGACACACAGCGTTATGTTTTAGGTGCACAATACAGTGATTCAGTTATCTCTTTATATTATGCTGTGTTCACAAGTGTAGCTACCATCTGTCACCATACAGCAATATCATTGACTATATTCCCTATGCTGTACCTTTTATTCCCATGACTTAACCATTACATAACTGGAAAACTGTATCTATCATTCTCCTTAATTCATTTTGGCCCATCTCCTTCCTCCCTTTCCTCTGGCAACCATCAGTTCGTTCTCTGTATTTATAGGTCTGATTCTTTTGTTTATTCAATTGTTTTGTTTTTTATTCTCCACATAAGAGTGAAATCATAAATATGATAGATACCTGAAGTAGGTGGCAGTGCCTTAACCATATGTGCATTGTCAAGCCTAAGGGTCTTTTACATCCTTGTCAAGGGTAGTGCTAACCTCTCCTTTCATACAACACTCTTCTACAAGATTCTAAAGTCTTTGGAGATAGGAACTTCTTAATGCTCCTTTGTCTCTGCAGTGACTAGTACAGTGTCAGGTATATAATGGTGGGAGTGCAATAAATGTTGAATGAATAATTTAATAAAAGGATATATGCTAATGTATAAACTCTGACATATTTTCAGATGCTTGAAGGGAGTAGATTTGTTGTCATTTATAATCTGGCAAAAGTTGAAATCATTGGATTCACTCACTAATGGACAGGTATTTATTGAAAACTGGTTGTTACATTCAATTTAAAAGGACATATAGTTTATGGGATAACAGGTACAGACAAAAGTAGAACAATTATTAACTCCCTTATTTTAAATTCATTATGGTAAAGTAAAAAAGGTGTAATTGTTCCCATTCTCCTTTTCATTCCTAAGAAAGAAGCCTCAAATTTTAATTATAATTTTTTTAAGATTTTATTTATTTATTTGACAGAGAGAGAGAGATCACAAGTAGGCAGAGAGGCAGGCAGACAGAGAGGGGGAAGCAGGCTCTCTGCTGAGCAGAGAGCCCGATGTGGGGCTTGATTCCAGGACCCTGAGACCATGACCTGAGCCGAAGGCAGAGGCTCAATCCACTGAGCCACCCAGGCGCCCCTAATTTTAATTTTTTTTAAAGGTTTTATTTATTTGACAGAGAGACACAGTGAGAGAGGGAACATAAGGGGAGTGGGAGAGGGAGAAGCAGGTTTCCCGCTGAGCAGGGAGCCCGATGTGGGGCTCGATCCCAGGGCCCTGGGATCATGACCTGAGCTGAAGGCAGAGACTTATCGACTGAGCCATGTAGATGCCTTGCAAATCTTAATTTTTAAAATAATGCAGGAATTTAGAAAATTTTCCCTAGGTAGATACTGTTACGTGATCTCATTTTCAGAGACCCTTACTCAAAAAGTACAATTGTAGCGTATTTTAATACTGGTAAAGAAAATGATGCACAAGTAGATTACGGCTTTTTTAAAGGTTATGTTCTAGGGAAACAGCAGAAGGTACTTAATGTTCTCTTTAGCCTATTCATTTCTCTCTTGATTGTTTTCAGCTGAACAGTTTACTTCCTGACATCAAACTATTCATTGCTGTTACTGGAATTATATCGTTCTCATGAATTGTGCAGTTACACAATTATACACAAGATATCCAGAACCACTTTTACCTGCCTTCCTACCACTATATCTCATACATTGAGTAGAGTTAGACCACTGGCAATGAAGAAATATGTGGAGGACTGAGAATAGCAAAAATAGGTCTCTTCCTCAGAAAAAGCTTGTTTGTTTGTTTTTAATCAACCTCAGTTGAAGCTAAATACCATGAGGTAGTTAGTGATAGAAACTAAAGCATATGATAGCAGTGGATATTTAAGAATAATGTGAAAGGAGTTGCCAGGGAAAATATAACCAATCCATGACCATAAGTGAGTATCTGTAGTTTTTTTGATCCACAGAGTCTTATATTATAGTCATTTAAAAATTACCTTGATGTGGAGTTAGGGGAGTGAAGAAAGGTTATTCCACTTACCTTTAGTTCTTAAATTTTTTTTGCAGATTACAGATTTTGCTAGTCTTATAAAACTGCCTTACATAGTTTTTTGGAGGCAATGAGATATGGCACAAATTAATGAAATCTGTGCAGACTTCTGGCTGTTTTGCTAAAAAAAATGCAGAATGAGAAGTCCACTGATGCTTTTGTTGAAACATAAATGAAATGTCTGTTTTAAAATATATATCAGCAGTTTCTTATTGATTTAGAAAAAAGTATGTGAGCATTATTAAACCCTAAAAATTAAAGTTCTGTTTGGACTATAGATGACCAATGTTTCTAGTCAGTGAGGCCCCAGCTGTTTGTCCTCAGAAAAACAAAAACAAAAAACCTTTTCTCCAATCCCAGCATTGGAGGTAAAGTTTAAATGCTGTGCTCCTCCATTAGGAAGGATTATTACCATTTTTTTAAAAAGGGAAAGGAAAAAGAACTTCTGATATTTAGAAAATCCTTGTCAATTATTTTGCTGTAACCCATGATCTGAGGTTCATGTCTGAGGTTGCCATCAGAGGCCCAGAGCATGTGTTCAGCCAGATACTCATTATGAGATAATTCCCCAAGAAAAAAAAATTGGCTAAAGATAAGATTATAGGTATGTGGTTGATAACTCATATTCTAGATCTTTGTGCCTGAATTATTAGACTTTTTCCTCTAGTTGTGAGTCTATTTTTCAGGGTTTTTTTTTTTTTTTTTTTCTTTTTTCAGGGAGTAGGTACCATATTTGACTACTTCATTATATGGGAACCTTAAAAAATATAAGCCAGTGGTAATGTACCTGTTCAGTACTTAATTATAGTCAGAACTGGCTCTAGACACATTTAGGAATTAAGGAAGATTGGGTACTTTTCTTCCCTTGATATCTTATTTTCTGAGTCCCTTTATTTTTTTCTTAGGAAACCCTTCCTCTGTTGTACCCAGTATGATAAATTAACTTTTATAGGCACTGTCCTTCTTTCCCCATCAACATATGGTGTTCTTAGTTCTGTTTCCCTTCACATACTAGTGGTTTTCTCTTTTTTTTTAAGATTTATTTATTTATTTATCTGTTTGACAGAGATCACATGTAGGCAGAGAGGCAGGCAGAGAGAGAGAGGGAGAGGCAGGCTCCCTGCCGAGCCAGAGAGCCTGATGTGGGGCTTGATCCCAGGACCCTGGGATCATGACCTGAGCCGAAGGTAGAGGCTTTAACTCACTGAGCCACTCAGGCACCCATTAGATATTTAATGAGTTTTGCCTCATAAAATAATTACAGTAAATATAAGATTCTTAGAGAATGTTATTCTGGGTGGAGTAAATGTAGTAATGAAATTTTAATTCACTTTATCAGGATTATAGACTTATTAGATTGAGCAGTCTCCTTACAATAAAAATATAAAGGGAATTTGGGCGTTTATCGTATAGTGAAATCAAAACTAAATAATATTTTTCAATATTCACTATGTGTCGGACATTGTTCTAAATGCTGTCTATGTATTCAACTTTTACAGTTAATCCTTATAGAAACATATTAAATGATTACTGTTATATTTATTTTACATTGAGAACACTGAGGCACAGATACATAATTTAGCAAGTCACACAGCTAATAAGTGGTAGAGCCAAGATTCAAACTTAGGTGTTTTGGCTCCAGAGTATGTTATTAATTATTGCTTTTTATTGGTTTTAGCCATTACTCTCTATAATCAGTTGTTATTAATCATTACTCTTATACCCCAACAGGGGGCCAGTTTATATATGTTAATTTATTCATTTGGAAGGAGAGAAAAGATTATTTTGAAAATACTTGATCACATTTCCTAAAATTTAAGAACTCCTCATAATTCTTTAACCATACCTGTGTACCACTGAGTATCAAAATGTTTTCTATATTCACATGACATTGCTTTATTACTTAATATTTTTCTTCAAATTATCTCATTAAAATTATATGTACTTTAAAGGGAAACTTTCCATCACTACTATAAATGGAAAGTCAATGTCATAAGTAGAGCTAACATTAAAAATTATTTATTTAAAAATAAATAAAATGAAAACTAAACCATATATATATTAGCTAACTAGATATTGTTGCCTGCTAAATTGTCTGAAATTTAAAGCTTACTTTCTCTGTTAAAAGAGAATAGCAAACAGAGATAATAGAGATTCACTGTCACCAAGTTGAGGTTTTCTTCTTTTGTAACTAGACAAAAGAAAGAAAACTAACACACTAACACAGGTCTATCTACCACCTAAAACCAGAAGTCTAACACTTTAGGAAAGTGAGCTATAGTATTCTGAGTCTCTTCAAACCATAAGAGACTTTGCAGTACCCATTCTGTTTAAAAAGTAAATCAGTCTTTAAGTAAATCAATTTATATTTGTAATATTTTACTTTCTTATACCCTTAAATCATGCTTATGTGTTTGCAAATTCCCAGTTTGAAAGAAGTGTATAATTATTGCAAGATTTATTTTTTTTAGATCTATATGTTTTATTCTATAAAAGTCATATCTCATTTTTATTTTTTATTTATTTTTTATTTTTTATTTACATATAATGTATTATTAGCCCCAGGGGTACAGGTCTGTGAATTGTTTACACACTTCACAGCACTCACCATAGCATATACCCTCCCCAAAGTGCAAGGTTTACTTTAAACAGGTTCTTGTTAAGATTTCTAGAATTAGTATAATTAACCTCCCTAACAATAAAGTAAACAAAGTAATTAAGACAGTAGAAAGGCAGACAAAAATTTGTTATTTTCTAAAAAATTAAATAGACCTAAGTCATTGTATTTGGTGTTGGAGGTTCTTGGGTGAAAATCAGTATAAAAATGTAGAATGCTTTTATTTTCTTTAATTTACATCACTCATTAAGTTGATTGTTGGATCAGATTGTTGAGAAAGATTGAATAAAGCTAAGTTTAAGAAATCATATTCTTAAAAAAAAAGAAATCACATTCTAATTTATGCTGCGCTGTTAAGATTAGAATTCTAACTTCAGTGTCTGGCAGCAAATGTCTTTATCTCACACCAAGCTAGAAAATAGAAAAGAAAGCCTACATTCAAAGAAACTGACATATGGCTTAGGGCCACAGATAAGTTTTCAGCTGTTGTGAATTTATGATGGTTTTTCAGTTTTTACTGCTTCTATGACAGCATTAAAGTGATTGAATAGATACAAAAAGGGAAATATGGGTGGCCAGAAGTTTTTGCTTAGTACTTGATGAAGCATTTTAGCAAGAGACAAAGTATGTTGTTCTTTTTTACCCATATTAAAAATATTAGGGGTGCCTGGGTGGCTCAGTGGGTTAAGCCTCTGCCTTCGGCTGAGGTCATGATCTCAGGGTCCTGGGATCAAGCCCCTCAGGGTCCTGCGATCGAGCTTCCCCCCCTCTCTGCCTGCCTCTCTGGCTACTTGTGATCTCTGTCTATCAAATAAATCTTAAAAATAAATATTAGGGGCGCCTGGGTGGCTCAGTGGGTTAAGCCTCTGCCTTCGGCTCAGGTCATGATCCCAGGGTCCTGGGATCGAGCCCTGCATTGGGCTCTCTGCTCGGCAGGGAGCCTGCTTCCTTCTCTCTCTCTGCCTGCCTCTCTGCCTACTTGTGATCTCTGTCTGCCAAATAAATAAATTTTTTAAAAAATCTAAAAAAAAAAAAAATAAATATTAGTAGAGAGGGGTGTTGCAAGAGAAGTAAAGTATATATCCTTTAGAAAATAGTCTTTAATGCAATAGTAACAAGATTTCATTTGCACACATTATGTGGTGTTAGTCAAACAGTTTTCGTTCTAAAATTTTGCTACCTCTGCCCTATTGAATATCAATCCCAATCTGTACCTACATATTTTGTCCCTATTCTCTCAAAAAAAAGTAATCCTTCTTCATGTTTGTATTTTTAAAATTTGTATTACTTGTTGGTCCTGATGAACAAAGTAAAACCTGTTTACTAACCTGGTTTTACTGACAAAGTCAGTGGAAGCTTTTGGTCTGTAAAATATAAGACCCAAGCGTTTATGGTGGATTGACTGGTTTTTAAAAATAAATGTCTTCTAAAATAGTAGACAATTTTGGATGTAGAAGCAAGAAATAATTTTCATGTCTTTAACATCTATAATTTTTCTTATCTTTACGTCCAGTTCCATGTGTATTCCTTTGTACCTGTCTTAGCTATTTCTCATTTCCTGTAGTATCTCTGATTAATGAGAATTTTCTGCATATGTTCATATAGAAATAGTGATTATCTATCTAATATACAGTTAGTGGTTTTATATGCCAGATTACCATAAAAAGTAGAGTTACTGGGGCACCTGGGTGGCTCAGTTGGTTGAATGTTTGCCTTTGGCTCAGGTCATGATCTCAGGGTCCTAGGATCCAGCCCAAAGTTGGGCTCCCTGCTTGGTCGGGAATCTGTGTCTTCCTCTCCCTTTGCTCCTCCCCCCTGCTCGTCCTCTCTCTCTCTCAAATAAATAAATAAAATCTTATAAAAAAGTAGAGTCACAGATAAAAAAGGACATTCAAAACCAAGATGAAACTAGCCATGATTTGAATAGCAACTGTCTTTATAACATCATGTTTGTTTTTTTTTAATTGGGATATAATTGACATGTAATATTATATTGCTTTCAGGTGTTCGATATGAGTTGCTTTTTGTTTGTATTACAAAGTGATCACCACAGTCAGTCTAGTTAAAATCTGTCATTGTGCATAATCACAAAATTTTTTGTTCTTGTAGTAAGAACTTGAAGCTTTACTCTCAAAAATTTCAAATATTCAGTATAGTATTGTTAACTATAGTCACTATGCTGTACATTTTATCCCCATGACTTGTTTATTTTATAACTGAAAGTTCGTACATTTTGACCCCCTTCATCCCTTTGACCCACCCCTTTCCTCTGACTAGCAGTCATCTATTCTCTGTATCTATGAGCTTGGGGTTTTTTGTTGTTGTTATGTTTCACATTCCACATGTAAATGAAATTATATAGTACTTGTCTCTCTCTGTTTGACTTATTTCACTTAGCATAATGCCTTTGGGTCCATCCATATTGTGGTAAATGGCAAGATTGCGTCCCTTTTTTATGGCTGAATAATATTCACACACACACACACACACACACACACACACACACACACACATCCATTGATGGACCCTTAGGTGTTTCCAGATCCTCACTATTGTAAATAATGCTGCAGTGAACATTGGGATGCATATATTTTGTTTAATTAGTGTTTTGTTTTCTTTAGATAAATATCCAAAGTTGAGTTGCTTGATCATATAGTAGTTCTATTTTTAATTTTTTGAGGAACCTCCATACTCTTTTCCATAGTTGCCTATACCAGTTTACATGTCTACCAGCAGTGCACAAGGGTTCCCATTTTCCACATCCTCGCCAATACTTGTTATTTCTTGTCTTTTTGATAAAAATTTTTAATAGTAATTGAAGAGATACAATTTTGGTTGGAAATACACTAACAACTTAAGTACTGTTATAAGCTCTTTTCAAATTGTTTCTTTTAAAAAAGTACATTATATTCTAGCTATAATATGAAATTAGCCTAATCATTCTCTTAAAAAAAGTATCATCTAAGGGAGGAAAGTATAATGTTTAAAAAAATATTCACTTGATTCTTTGGGAGGTCTATAGCATAAAGATTAAGAGCTTTGGCTCTCCTGGGACACCTGAGTGGCTCTGTCATTGGGTGTCTGCCTTTGGCTCAGGTCCTGATTCCAGGGTTCTGGGATCGAGCTGTGAGTTGGGCTTCCTGCTCAGCGGGGAGTCTGCATCTCCCTCTGCCCTCCCATTTGTGTTCTCTTTCTCTCTCTCTCTCAAATAAATGAACAGATAAATCTTTAAAAACAAAAAAGAGCATTTGGCCCTCAGTATTAGTGCATGGGTTAAAAATCTTCCTGTTCTACTTAGTAAACATATTCTTGAACAGGTTACTTAGCCTCTTTTTATATTAAGTATGTACAAAGTAATACTACTTATTTTATATGATTGTTGTATAGATTAAACAAGATAGTGCATGTAGAGTGCCTAGCATATACTAAACATTTAATAGATAGTAGTTATGATTAGGAGAAAACTGTCCTTAGGTATTTATAAAAACCAATTGTTACAAACATCATTACTCATTTGATTTTCTTTTTACCATTAAGGACATTTTTCTGTTCATTTTTGTTTATTATATGAGAGCCTATATTCTAAGTCTTTTCTTATTTGAAGAAAGGATTGTTATGAGTTTCTCATAATGTGTATTCAAGTTCCTGTGTCCTTCCAGTTGAGAAATAGAGCAAAGATAATATTTTCTGCATCTTTTGTTAACCTCATCCCTCACTTTAAAAAAAGCTATAAGAAGTTATTTATGAGGGGCGCCTGGGTGGGTCAGTGGGTTAAGCCGCTGCCTTCGGCTCAGGTCATGATCTCAGGGTCCTGGGATCGAGCCCCGCATCGGGCTCTCTGCTCAGCAGGGAGCCTGCTTCCTCCTCTCTCTCTACCTGCCTCTCTGCCTGCTTGTGATCTCTCTCTGTCAAATAAATAAATAAAATCTTAAAAAAAAAAGTTATTTATGAAACGGTGAATTATTCTGCTTTATTTTTCCCAAGTGTATATTTTTTAAGGTTTTTAGCAATGAATAAAAATATAGTCAATCTTCGTTATTCCTGGATTCCATGTTTGTGACTTCTCTTACTTGCTAAAAAATTATTTGTAACTCCAAAGTCAGTACTCAGAGTCCTTCTTGGTCATTCAAAGACATGCACATGGTACAAAAAAATTGAGTTGCCTGACATGCCTGTTCCCAGCTAAGGTTGATCATGAACATGTTCTTACCTTGTTGCTTTGGCATCCATACTGTAAACAAGTGTCCGTTTCAGCCTATTTAATGCCACATTTTTTTGCACTTTTGATGGTGATTTTTCAGTCTAAAATGGCCTCCAAGTATAGGGCAGAAGTGCTTTCTAGTGTTTCTAAGCACAGAAGGCTATGATATGAATTACAGAGAAAATACATGTGTTAGATAAGCTTCTTTCAGGCACGAAAGTTATAGTGCCATCAGCTGTGAGTTCAATGTTAATGAATCAGCAATATACAGTATATTAAATAAAACATCTTTAAACAGAAACACATATAAGAGAATGTTATATATTAATGAGATTGGTGAATATGGTTTGACCTAGAGGATGACAGGAACCTAACCCTCTATTTCCCATAGGAGCATTAGTTCAGTATTTGCTAATTCAGTGTTTACAATGACTTTGCATAACATTAACTACTGTAGATAATGAGATTCAAATGTATATACAGGTTTTCACACTTTCTGAAAGTAGAGCATTCCTATGAAACTTTTGTAATCGAAATGGGGTAAAGCAAAGAACCATTAATTTATATGGAAAAAATTTTGAGCACTCTGAGACCCAAAAAGTAACATCTCTTAAGTTTTTTTTAGTATCTCAGGACACATCTTGCTAATAGATGCACAGAATAAATCAAGATAAAGAACAGATGCTCACAAACAAAGTCACAGCTAGGTAGTTTGATGTTGAGGTGCTGAGTATTTCCCGGAGAAGGAACTTTTGGTGGTGCCACTCTCACTGCTCAGGTTGTGTGTTATCTCTGTAATGGAAAATGCTGAATGTTATTTTCACTTTTTGACATTTTTTACAGAACAAAAATCCTTTCAGATTTAATTTGGCTAGTAAAATAGGTACTAATGTCTTTCATAAAAACAAAGTGACGTAACTCAAACTTTCAAAAAGTGAACGATAGGGGCGCCTGGGTGGCTCAGTGGGTTAAAGCCTCTGCCTTTGGCTCAGGTCATGATCTCAGGGTCCTGGGATCAAGCCCTGCATTGGGCTCTCTGCTCAGCAGGGAGCCTGCTTCCTCCTCTCTCTCTGCTTGCCTCTCTGCCTACCTGTGAACTCTGTCAAATAAATAAAATCTTAAAAAAAAAAAAAAAGTGAACGATACCCATATATTGTGGTAGGCAGCATTGGACATGCCTCCCAGTGATCCCTGCCTCCTGGTATTCCCACTTCTGTATAATCCTGTCTCCCTGAATGTAGGCAAGACTCTAACAAAAAGAATATGGTGAATGTGATAGAATATCACTTTTATAATTAGGTTTTAAAAGACTAACTTACGTCTTACTAGTATACCCTGTATGGCTCTTCTTGTGTGCTTGCTCTCATGAAGAGGGCTGCTTGTCAAGGAACTGGGGTCTGCTTTCTGTCAACAGCCAGAAGGGAACTAAAGCCCACAGTCCAGCAACCTGTAGGGAAATGAGTCCTACTAACGGTCAAAGGGTGAGCTCAGATGCTTCCCCACTTAAAAGTTGAAATAACTTTGGCATTGACCTAAACCTTGACTGTAGCCTTGTGAAAAATCCTGAAGCAGAGCACACAGTTAAGCAGGGCCCCGATCCTGAGACACACAGAAACTGAGATAATAAATCTGTATTAAGTCAATAAGTTTTAGGGTACTTTGTTATGTAACAGTAGAGAATACATACATAGTTAAATATTTATAGTTACATATTAAAACCTCTGAATACAATATTTGAGATGGAGCATCCAGTAAAACGTAGCACTGTATTTTGCCTTTTGGCAGCTTTTATTCTTTCCCCTCAATGTTCAATTATTACTCTTTTTACTTCTAAGTTTTTGACAGTAGTGATCACAATTCCTTTTTAAAAAAATTCCTGCTTAGGGGCGCCTGGGTGGCTCAGTGGGTTAAAACCTCTGCCTTTGGCTCAGGTCATGATCCCAGGGTCCTGGGATCGAGCCCCGCATTGGGCTCTCTGCTCAGCGGGGAGCCTGCTTCCCTTTCTCTCTCTGCCTACTGCTCTGCCTACTTGTGGTCTCTGTCAAATAAATAAATAAAATCTTAAAAAAAAATTTCTGCTCTTTCATATGAAAATTTCTGTATATAAAGTAAAAAATCTTAGTCAATTAGAATTGATCTCCTATATTTCCACATAGATTCAATAATTATTAACATTTTTCAGTTTTGCGTTCTCCATTACCTCCTCCTTTCTGGATGGATGGATGGATGGATGGATACATACCTGTTTTTGTTGTTGTTGCTATTGTTGAACCATTTGAAAGTAAGCTACAAGTATCACATGCATCTCTTAGAAATGTAATACAGATGCCCATCTCAAATCCAAGAAAGTTAATAATAATTCATAACATAAGCCAGCATCTAGTCCGAGCTTAGCCTTTCCCATAATAACTCTTAAGACTTTTTTCCCAAACAGAATTCACTCACGGTTGATACATTGCATTTGACTATTTTGTCTGTTTAATTTCTATTAATCTAATATAGTCTCTCCCTCCTCTACCTTTTTAAATTATCCATGAAATTGACTTCTAGAGATTCTAAGCCAGTTGTCCCTATATTCTGGATTTGTCCAATTATTTTATTGTATTTTTAATCCCTTGAAATTTCTAACTTGGACATTAAGTCTAGAAGGTTGATTTCATTTGGGTTAAATTATTAGCAAGAATACATTATGGATGATATTGCAAACTTCGTATTGTATCATATCGAGTCACAGTATCAGTTCATATGACAACACTTTGTTGAAAAGGTACATTTTTGGGGTGCCTGGGTGGCTCAGTGGGCTAAAGCCTCTGCCTTCGCCTCAGGTCATGATCTCAGGGTCCTGGGATCATGCCCCACATAGGGCTCTCTGCTCAGCAGGGAGCCTGTTTCCCCTCTCTCTCTGCCTGCTTTGCCTGCTTGTGATCTCTCTTTCTCTGTCAAATAAATAAATAAAATATTGGGGGAAAAAAAGAAAAGAAAGGTACATTTTCCCCTTTGCATTTAGTAAGTCACCGGTGGGTAGATACTTTGGCACCCGACAAATAATTTTGCTATTAAACCACCTTTTTACTTAATGACTTCAGCATGCATTATCCTTTCCCAAACCTATTATATTACAGGTTCAAAATGATGATTTTCTAGTTCTGTCATTTTACTGTAATAGCTGGCATTCTTATGTTTAAAAAAAAAAAAAAGAAAAAGAAAAAGAGGGACACCTGGGGGGCTCAGTCAGTTAAACTTCTGCCTTAGACTGAGGTCATGATCCCAGGGTCCTGGGATCAAGTCCTGCATTGGGCTCCTTTCTCAATGGAGAGCCTACTTCTCCCTCTCCCTCTGCTGCTTCTCCTGCTGTGTTCTCTCTCTCTCTTTCTCTCACTCACAAATAAATAAATAAATAAAATCTTTAAAAAGAAGAAGAAAAGAGAAAGAGTATTACTATGGATTTGTGGATTTTTAAAATAAAGATTTATTTATTTTAGAAGGAGGAGGGAGAGAGCACATGTAAGGGAGAAGGAGAGGGAGGGAATCTCAAGCAGACTCCCTCCTGAGCACAGAATCTGATGTGGTGCTCGATCCCACAGCCCTGAGCTGAAATCAAGAGTTGGATGCTTAACCAACTTAGCCACCCAGGTGCCCCATGGACTTGTGGATTTTTATTTTAATGCTGAAATAATCTTGAATTTGCCAGAATAGTACTTAAGCTTGTTCTTTGTGACCTTTAAAAAAAAAAAAAAAACAGCTTTATTGACCTAGAGTTCACATATTATAATGTTCACCATTTTAATATCTATATATGTGTAAAATTCCGTTTTTTTGGTGTATTAACAGTATTGTGCAACCATCACCACTATTTAACTAGAGAGCATTTTCATTACCTGAAAAGAAAAACCCTCAAGTAATTAGCAGTCAATCTCCATTACGCTCCACTCCCCGCCCCAGGCTTTGGCAGCCCCTAATGTGCTTACTGTCTATATGGATTTGCCTATTTGGGACATTTACATAAATGGAATTATAGAATATGTGGTCTTTTATGTCTGACTGTTTTCACTTAGCATCATATTTTCAAGGTTCATTTGTGTTGTAGCATGTATCAGTAACTCATTTCTTTTTATGGGTAAATAATATTATTATATGGCTTTACCAGTTTTTGTTTATTCATTCATTAGTTGATGGACAGTTGGTTTTTTTCCAGTGTTGGCTATTATAAATAATGCTATGAACAGTGATGTATACGTTTTTGTGGGGACATATGTTTTCAGTTCTCTTGGGCATATACCTAGTAGTGGAAGAGTTGCCTCTTAGGTAACTCCGTGTTTAACTCTTGATGAACTGCCAAGCTGTTACCCAAAGCGGCTGAACCACTTTACATTCTCACCAGCAATGTTGTCCATATCTGCAAAAATGGCAGCTGGGATTTTGGTAGGCACTGCAGTGAATCTGTAGACCAGTTTGGGGAATATTACCATCTTAACAACGTTAAGTTTTCTAATCTATGAACATGAGATGGTGTCCCTATTATTTAGGCCTTCTTTATTTCAACAATGTTTTATAGTTATAGTGTACAAATATATGCTTCTTTTGATAAATTTATCCTAATTATTATTATTTTTTAAAAGATTTTATTTATTTGACAGACAGAGATCACAATTAGGCAGAGAGAGAGGAAGGGAAGCAGGCTCTCTGCTCAGCAGAGAGCCCGATGCGGGGCTTGATCCCAGGATCCTGGGATCATGACCTGAGCCGAAGGCAGAGGCTTTAACCCACTGAGCCACCCAGGCGCCCAAATTTATCCTAATTACTTATCTTTATTGTAGTTTGTCTCTTGCTAAAATAGCTACACATTGTGTATATTACCATTTAGAAGATACAAGTTTTTAAAATGTTCAATAAAATACACATAAACATAAAATTTATCATCTTAACCATTTTTAACTGTACAATTCAGTAGTATGAAGTAAATTCATATTTTGTACAACCAAATCCAGAACTCTTTTCATCTTGCCAAACTGAAACACTTTGTATATTGATTTACCTGAATTCTTTTCTTCTATAGTTTTTTAATGGAGTTTTTAGGGTCTTCTATATTTAATATGCTTTCTGCAAATAGAGACAGTTTTATTTCTTCCTTTCCATTTGGATGCCTTTCTTTTTCTTGCCTAATTGCCCTGTCTAGGACTTCCAGTATGATATTGAATAAAAGTAGCAAGAGCAGGCATCTTTGTCTTCTTTCTGATATTAGAGGAAAAGCTTTCAGCTTTTCACCACTGGATATGATGTTAGCTATAGGCTCATCACATATGACCTTTATTATGTTGAGATACATTCCCTCTATCTCCACTTTGTTGAGAGCTTTTATCATAAATGGATGTTGAATCTTGTCAACTGCTTTTTCTATTCCTATTGAGAAGATCAAATGATTTTTATCTAAACTTCATTTTGTTAATGTGTATCACATTGATGACATGTGGATCTTGAACCATCTTTGCATTCGTGGAATGAAATGCCTCCATGTTTTTTAATTATACAGCTCCAACCTAAGTATAACTGGTTTTCTTCTGAAACTTTTTTCTTTGGGAATATTCTGTGAAAGACTATTAGTTTCCTAGAGCTGCTGTAACAAATTACCACAAACCAGGTAGCTTAAAACAAAGGAAATTTATTCTCACACAATCCTGGATGGAAGTTTGAAGCCAAGGTGTTGGTGGAGTAGGTTCCTTCTGTAAGCCATAAGGAAGAATCTGTCCTATTCTTCTCTCCTAGCTTCTGGTAGCTGCCAATGATTGGGTAGTCCCTGGCTTATAGTTGCATATTCTGATCTTTGCCTCTGTCCTCCTATTGCCTTCACCTCTGTCTCAAATTTCCCTCTGCCTTTATCTTATAAGGACATCAATCCTTGGGTTTAGGACCATCCTATTTAGGAGGATCTCACCTCAAGAAAACTTTGTTCTTTGTATGTTTATGTTTTTTTCTATCAGTATTGGGTTGTTTATATACTTACACTCAATAAATGTTATTCAGTTCAAGTTAGTAAACATTAATCCTCTCCTACTATATGTTAAGACATTTTTTAAAGACATTGTTTTGTTGTAGAAGAGCTTAGAAATGCATATAATCAAGAAAACGAATAAGTTTCCTTTGTTTATTAAGAAATATAAACACCCATTATTTAAAATCCAGTCATGCTTTTTGTATTTTAGTTAGTTGTTTGATATATTCGTTTAAACAATTAATTCCTTAGGTGCAAGGGGGATTAAATACCTTCAAATACATTTTCTAATTCCCTGATTATGTCTTGTTTGAAGGGGAAATAGGAAGGTATAGCTGGTTGAATAAAATATTAAATTTCATTATATTCTAAAAATACTCTAGTTGCAGATAACACACTGAAATGAAAAGCCACAGAAGACATTCCCTTCTTTCCTTCCTTCCTTCTTTTTTTGACAGTGACTCAACAAAAAATGTATTTCTCTCTCACTTAACAGTCCAGTAAGGAGTATGTCCAGGATGAGGAAGTAGCTCTGTCCACTAATTTATTCTGGGACCCAGATTCCTTTCATCTTAGAGTGTGCTGCCTACACCAGGGTATGGTCATTGTTGGCATCTCTGAGGCTGGTTCTCTTGGCCACATCTGTGTTCTCGACCACTTGTTGTGGTGACCTTAACAGTTTTCAGGAAAATTGGTCAGCTATTTTGTAGGATGTCTCTCACCTGGGTTTGTCTGATGTTTTTCTCATAATTGGACAGAAGTTACTGCCTTTTGGGAGGAAGACCACGGTGGGTAAGATCTGGTAAAAAAAAAAAAAAAAATTCAACCAAGTAAGTTTAAAGATCTAATTCACTTTATTAAGTGATACACAAATTGGACAGCATCCCACATAGCAAGTAGGAGCTCTGATAATATATATTTTTTTAATTAGAAGACTTTTTTAAAACGATTTTACTTATTTATTTGACACAGAAAAAGAGGTCACAAGTAGGCAAAGAGGAAGGCAGAGAGAGAGGGGGAAGTAGGCTCCCTTCCAAGCAGAGAGCCCAATGTGGGGCTTGATCCCAGGACCCTGAGACCATGACCTGAGCTGAAGGCAGAGGCTTAACCCTCTGAGCCACCCAGGCACCCCTAGAAGACATTTCTTAATAGAGCTTGACTTTAAAACAAATTGGGTTCTTGGTGGGGTGGGTTGTTTTGTTTTTTTCTTTCTTTTTTTTTTTTTAGGTTTTTTTTTTTTTCATCACATGGTGACTGCTGTATTTTTAAAATGTGAACACATTTCCCTCTGTGTTAAAGATGGCCATTTTAAAAAGTTCAATAAAACAGCACATTTTGAATAACTTAAATGATATTTTTGGGGGCATGTTACAACATGTGTTGTATGTTTTTCTTATCTTTTTATGTATCTGGCTATTGCTAAAAGCTAAATTCCCTCTAAAACTTTAGGAAGCTCCAAGCCTCCTTTATTTACAGATTTGGACTTGGAGCGCTATGGTCCTACTCCAAAAATATTTATTGTTTCTACTCAAGGTGTAAGTTATTTCTCTTCTAAAGATGGACCCAAATTCCTTAAGAGGTTTTTAAGACACCAGAAGTGAAAAGTGCCCTGTATTAATGAGAAGTTCTATAATAGTACCGTCTTCTCCCAGGTTTCTTTTTCTATGTAAGGGCTTTAGTGCCTGGGTTGAGGGCATGGGCAAGAATATTTTTAGTAGAACTGCCATTTGGCATTTGGGTAATACCCTAGTTGTGCAAGACTGTTCCAAATCTTGAAGGATTTTTAAATCCCTAGTTAAGACTTACTAAATGCCAACAGTCCTCACATCTTAGTCATTGTGGCAATCTTTAAAAATGGCCCTTACATATTTTAAAAGGCCTCTCCCAGTAGAAGGAAGAGCATGTGTCTTGAGAAAGAAAGGATATTATAGTACATATATACAATATAAATACATAAATGAAGGGGTGTCTGGGTGGCTCAGTAGGTTAAGAGTCTGCCTTTGGCTCAGGTCGTTATCCCTGGGTCCTGGGATCGAGCCCCAGGTTGAACACCCTGCTCAAAGGGAAGTCTACTTCTTCTTTCTCTGACCCTCCTGCTTGTGCTCTCACTCATGCATTTTCTTTCTCTCAAATGAATAAATAAAAAATCTCTTAAAAATATGTAAATGGGGGCTCCTGGGTGGCTCAGTGGGTTAAAGCCTCTGCCTTCGGCTCGAGTCATGATCTCAGGGTCCTGGGATTGAGCCCGCATCAGTGGGCTCTCTGCTCAGCAGGGAGCCTGCTTCCCTTCCTCCCTCTCCGCCTGCCTCTCTGCCCGCTTGTGATCTCTGTCTGTCAAATGAATAAATAAAATCTTTAAAAATAAAAAAAATAAAAATATGTAAATGTATATAATGTAAATATACACAAATACTTATAAATATATATCAATATAGTACAAATATTCCCTTAATTCTCCATTCTAAAAGAAAGCTTAATGTCACACACAAATAGTAAAAAACAGGTAGACCCAGAATTTGTGTCTCTTTTTGAAATTATCTGGTTATTTCCCAGTACGAGTTCTGAAATATCTGGATTATTTTGAAATAACAAATAAAAAAACATACATGGAAAGCCCACATTTTCCATCTTATTTCATTTTCTAATCATTTTGGGAATTAATTATATGGTCTATTCTACTTAGAATCAAGAACTTTTAAAAATGTTATTATGGACTGCCATGTTTTTTTATATTTTGAAAAAGCGTGTATACAAATCATACTTATTATAATTGATTTCCCCAATTTTACTAATGAGAAATGTACCTACCTAATTCGAGATTTTAAGCAGCATGAGATCAAACTATTTATAATTATGTACTGTAAGTAAAATTTCACTCAAAGTGGTCCTGACATATGTAAGCCTACAAAGTCTTATTAAGCATAAATATTATTTTCAAGAGTTTTTTTCCCCAACATTGAAAATAACATACAATATTTAATAATAATCATCTAAGAATTTAATGTTGTAGAATACCCTGGGTCAGGAGCTTTTAATGAATATATAGACTGAAAACTGAAAATTCTATACAGCATCAGGTTCATACTTCAAGGTTAAATGCCAACAAAACTTTGAACATAATAATTTGCCTGTGATAGTCAATAGTTAATTTTTCTATCAATGATGATAATGATTAGGCTCCCATGAAACTTGAGTTATAGTTCAAAAATAAATGAAATATAAGGTAAGTGTAAAGAATGATCTCTGAGGCACCCCCTCTATCATAACTCTATACAAAGGCCATACATTGCTATAAAGTCAAGTGTCCTATTTCTGAAGAGTTTACTGGCCTGGATTTAACTCTCATCAAATTATACTCCTTTTCTGTATTGGTCAAGATTCAATTTCCTGGAAAAGAATACAACCTAGATAGTTTATATGTTTTTACAGAAATGTTGGTAAGGGGTGCCTGGGTGGCTCAGTTGTTGGAGTGACTGCCTTTGGCTCAGGTCATGATCCTGGAGTCCTGGGATCATGTCCCACATCAGGCTCCCTGCTGAGCAGGGAGCCTGCTTCTCCCTCTGACATTCCCCCTCTCATGCTGTCTCTCTCTTTCATTATCTCTCTCTCAAATAAACAAATAAAAGCTTTAAAAAAAATGTTAGTAAGGCTTGTACAACCTCTGAGGACCAATAGGCTAAAGAAGCAGAATATAGCTTGAGCTTTCAGAACCATACCACAGAATCAGACTAAGGGAGTCAGTATCTCTTCTCAGAAAGCATAGTGGTATGATTCTCTAGAATCGTATTGCCATTTTCATTATCCTGAAGCCATCACATTCTGGAAACCACTATCGCTACTATCTCCAGAATATTATAACACTGACCATACCTTGCACCAGCAGAATACTTCATGCACTTCTATTCCCATGAATTGGGTGACTAGACATATGTCTCTACTGCTACAACATATGGTAGACTGAAATATGGTTCCCCAAAGATAGCAGATCCTCATCCATGGAACTCGTAAACCTCATTTGGCAAAAAGATCTTTGCTGATGTGTTTGATTAAATTAAGGATCTTATGATGGGGAGATTATCCTGGGTTATCTGGGTGGTCCCTAAATGTCATCATGTGCCCTTAGAGAGGCAGAGGGGAATTTGACACAGAGAATAGAAGAAGACAGTGTGACTATGGCAGCAGTGATTGGAGTGGTACAACCACAATATAAGAAGTATCAGCAGCCACCAGAAGCTGGAAGAGGGTAGAACCTCTGAAGGAGTGCAACCCTGCTGACATCATTCAGCCCAGTGAAACTGATTTCAAACTTCTGGCTTCCAGAACCATAAGAGAATAAATTTTATCATTTTAAGTCTCCAAGGTTGTGCTAAATTTGTTACAGCAGCCATAGGAAACTGATACATAACCACAGAAAAATTGTTTCTACCAGCCATGTTTGCTTTTAGAAACAGAAGAACAGGTCCAGGGCGCTTGGGTGGCTCAGTGGGTTAAAGCCTCTGCCTTCTGCTCAGGTCATGATCCCAGGGTTCTGGGATTGAGCCCCACATCGGGCTCTCTGCTCAGTGGGGAGCCTGCTTCCTCCTCTCTCTCTCTGCCTGCCGCTCTGCCTACTTGTGATCTCTGTCTGTCAAATAAATAAATAAAATCTTTAAAAAAAAAAAGAAGAAGAAGAAGAACAGGTCCATTTTCACTTCCAGATCTTTTGTAAGTGCATTCAGTTGGCTGAAGCTACATTAAATCTGAAATTGTAGCTGTAGAAGAGTCTAGGAAATATAGACTTTTCACTTTCTAGCCTCTGCATTTCAGGAAGGCACGCTAGAATGAAGGTAAAATGAATGTTAAGGGGGCAGTCTTATCTATCCGCCACATTTTTATTATTATTACATTATTACAATATCACAGTATATATCACAATATATATCACATTTCTTCTTAGCTACACAGTGTAACTTCCTGGGAGAATGAGGTTCACAGAGAGGCGCAGTGAGTAGACCAGGGAAAGAAATGAAAGGTAGGAGGTGTTTCTACTCCGGCAGAATCTTTTGTCTCTCTCTCAATACATGTTTCCGAAGAAGCAGTCACAGTCCAGCTGTGCCACTGCCCTTCGGTTCCCTGATCTTTCTTTGCCACCTGCTCCCTAGTGCCTTCGTTCAGGCATATTTTAGTGCCTCTAGTCCCAGGACTGTATTGATTAAGCACTTATACAGACATCCATCCTCAGGATATTGTCATACAGACATCCATCCTCAGGATATTGTCACAGACTTCCCTTTTTCCTTTCCCTTTCTCCCACCTCTTCAGTTGCTCACCCCTATGCCTGTGTTTCAGAATGGGCATCTATTCCTAGGGCCAGATGCTAGAGATCTTCAGAAAATTCTTGGCAGCTTCAAAATCTTTTAGCAACATTTCTCAAGATCTTTGGTTTATGTAACTTCTTCGAGGCAATAAATCAACTTTTAGACTGTTCTTCATGGCATACCATATCATATATCATATCCTGAGTTAACTCACCTGTACAAGTATTTATTTGAAATTCTAAGCACCCAGGACATTCAAATAATTGTGTTCTAAAATGATTTTTAAGAAATAATTATCCATTAAAAAAAATCATGCCATGGTAATAAATAAGCAATTAGCTAAGACACAGTGCATGGTAAGGATGTGGTTTGCAGGGTGTTAAATTTATTTGGTAATTTCATAGAATTACAGGCTGTATGATTACAGACTGGGTGGAATAGATATTACAGATAATCACAGAGATCTCCCAGGCCTTTGGTTGATAATGTACTTGTGATTATTCTTATTCATTTATGTTTTGTAAGTAACAAACTGTTTTAAAGAATTGAACTCCATATTATACTTTCTGTCCCTAAATCCATTTTTTTAAAAGATTTTATTTGTTTATTTGACTGAGATCACAAGTACGCAGAGAGGCAGGCAGGGGAGGTGGGGGGGGGGGGGAAGCAGGCTCCCTGCTGAGCAGAGAGCCTGATGCAGGGCTCTATCCCAGGACACCGAGATCATGACGTGAGCCAAAGGCAGAGACTTAACCAACTGTGCCACCCAGCCCCCCCCAAATCCATTTTTTTAAAAGATTTTATTTATTTATTTGTCAGAGAGAAAGAGAGCACAAGCAGGCAGAGTGGCAGGCAGAGGCAAAGAGAAAAGCAGGCTCCCCGCTGAGCAAGGAGCTGGATGTGGGTCTCAATCCCAGGACCCTGGGATCATGACCTGAGCCGAAGGTAGCTGCTTAACCAAGGGAGCCACCCAGGTGTCCCGTAAATCCATTTAACAGAATGAAAAACCCACGGTTTGCATCCAGAGAATATTGGAAATCTGTTGCATTCTTAATTTTCTTTTTTTAACATTATACTCCTTAGGAGTTAAGATATCTAAATTCCAAACCCAGTAGTTCATTTCTGAGAATTTATCCTACAGATATATACATATATTTTTTAACTGAATATAAACAAAGGCATTCACTGTAGCATTGTTTGTTATAGCAAGATAGTAGAAGTCTAAATGTGAACTGATAGAGGACAGGTTAAAAAATTTTGGTACAACAGTATAATGGAATAGTTTGAAGCTTTAACAAAAGAGTTAAAAGCTTTCTCTGGACTAATTTATAGAAAGATCTCCACCATATATTATTAAGGATTGCAAACTGTCAGGGTTGGGGGAAGAGTGGATATACAATATATTCAAATTTGCTTCTACATTCATGAAGAAATTCTGAAAGAATACAGAAGAAAGTACAAAGTGTACTTATTATATATATATATATATGAGTGGATGTGTATGGCAGAGTGTGGATTGATAGGGCCTGGGAGTATGAAGGAGGCGTTTCTGTGCTTGAGAAATGCATGTCAATGTTAAAGAACTTAAAAAATAAAATATATTTAATCTTCAGAAATAGCGCAAATGCAGACCAGATCAAGACTTAACTTTCAGGGTAAGTATTGTTCTATACCAGAGAGTGGCATTCATATTAGAAAGATTCAGTTCTACATAGTAAAGCTGCTAAGAGTTTGAAAGACAGTTTCTTGTTCT
This sequence comes from Enhydra lutris kenyoni, assembly GCF_002288905.1. Taxonomy (NCBI): domain Eukaryota; kingdom Metazoa; phylum Chordata; class Mammalia; order Carnivora; family Mustelidae; genus Enhydra; species Enhydra lutris. The sequence continues at coordinate 14,368,680 of NW_019154085.1, forward strand.
TGAAAGAAAAGTGTGATCCCATTTTCTTTAAACTTTTATGATCTTTGACCATCTTTGTTTATTACCTGATATCCAGCATTTTCTCAAATTTCAAAGTGGTGCATAAGAGCACAAGCTAAGTTTCCTTTTTTTTTTTTTTTTCTATTTTTGTTCAATGGTTTGTGTCTTTGCAAATTTGATCAGTAATGGGGAGTGTTGGTAGGAGGAGAAAACTAGGGGCTTTGGAATTAATGTGTGATTGTAAGAATTGGAGGCAAAAGAAAGAGGAGAGAAGTATTTTCCAGATATTCTTTGCCACCTTTTTAGTTTTTACTCCCAATTTCATTTATATCCTCAAGTCTACTGTGCCATTTATTAAAGTAGTAAGGAGAAGTGGCTTTTCAGGAATGCAGTCGCCTTAATATGTATATCATTGGAACTTTTTTGACTGTCACCTTCACTTTCCATTTATTCCCTGAGTCATTTACTAAGTAGTACAAAGTCAACTAGTTTTTAAAACTATTTAAATTTTCTCATACTCTTGCCAATTAATTTACCTTTCAATCCTAGTACATCCACAAGTCCTCAGACTGTTACATTATATTCCTATATTTTCTGCTTATTCCTCTGTATTTCCAAGATGTTTGATAGTTTGTTAAAGTAATTAGTGAATTGATTGATTGATTGATAAGAAGACTGACATAGCTAGCCTAGGCTTGGTGAAAGTGGCTTCCCCAACAAGACCTATTGGTTTTGTCTTAAGTAAAAGCACATTTGAGGGGCGCCTGCGTGGCTCAGTGGGTTAAGCCTCTGCCTTCGGCTCAGGTCATGATCTCAGGGTCCTGGGATCGAGCCCCGCGTTGGGCTCTCTGCTCGGCAGGGAGCCTGCTTCTCCCTTTCTCTCTCTGCCTACCTCTCTGCCTACTTGTGATCTCTCTCTGTCAAATAAATAAATAAAATCTAAAAAAAAAAAAAGAAAAAGCACATTTGAGTGGTTATATGTTAAGATGAGAAACTCATGTTGACTTATTTTGAAGTATTTCAAAATGAAGAGAAGAAATGTCATTCTTTAATTTTGCTTTCTATTACTATTGGCACAGAGGTTAAAAGTCTGATGATTAATTCAGACTTCAGCCTTTCTATTTCAGAGTTTATGGAGTATTTTTTCCTGCCTATGGCTTTTTAACTATCATGAAATAGAATTTTCCCTACTCATTTTTATATGAGATTTTAAAGAGGCTTTGACAGACTTTTTTTAGTAGAAATTTTATACATATCTTTGAAACAGTTGTTTGCAGTTATTTTACTACTAAGGGCTTCTTTTCTGTATGTGTCTTAAGTCCTTCCATTCCATGCCTTGAAAGATTTTGTCTACCAGAGTGTATTTTGTTTAGTAAAAATCACTTTTCCCTTTTAAAAAAAATTAATCAAATTCATCTCAGTGCCACATCATTGAGCAAGTCATGTATTTCCAGCTGCCAAAGCTGTTGACAAGAGATCGGTGTTTTGAAGTAAAGGAAAAGGAAATTGATGTTTTTGTTTTCTTTATGTAGACTAAAATACACTGAAATAAGTGTTAACAGTATCTATAAAGCATTTTATGAATACTGAAAATTGTGTTACTAAGTTCTGCTCTTTATGATATATATATATTTTTGATATTTTAAAAATAAAAAGTCATCTTCTTAAAAGATCAGAACCATTCTCTTAAACTGCTTTCTTAAAGTTGTGGTATAATATACATAACATAAAATTGATCTTCTTAACCATTTTTAAGTGTACAGTTCAGTAATGTTAAATATATTCATATTGTAGTGCAACCAATCTCCAGAACTCTTTTCATCTTGTATAATTGAGGCTCACAAAAGGTAAATAAAATGTTGATCTTTGGGGAGTATTACATATCTTACCCCACAAAACAACTGAAGTGCTATGTTTTAAATAAATATATTTAATTTTTCTAATGTTAAAAATTCATTCTATAGCTAATAGTGCCACTATAGGCATTACTTATAGACTCTTGTTTGAATGTTAATATGTCTATAGTTGTAAGGACAACATGGGCAGAACTAGAAAAAAAATTTATCCTACAGCATTCCTAAATGTCTAATTTTAGACTGAAATTTGTATATGTTTGCACACATCTCAGGAAGATGTTACATGGCCACTAGTAGGTATACTCTTATTTGTCAGCTATTACCAATAATATTTCATCAATAAGCCACCTTTAAGCTCAGTGGCTTTAACAGTAAGCATTTTTTTTCATGATCATAGGTATGTAGATCAGCTGGAGTTTGCCTGATATAGGCTGGACTCTATTCCAGGCTGCAGGGTCAGTCCAGGTCTTCTCTGTCTGGGACTCAGGATCAAGAAGTAGCATCTACTCAGAGTTCTACTCATAGTGGATTATTTGATCACAAGGTATACAAACACAACTAAAAAAGAATTACTCTCAAAATTTTAAAGGCAGATTTATTTTAGCGTCTACGTATTTTGTATCAGTTCTGTTTTGTATGTTTAAAAATGCTCATTTTACCCTGAAAAAAACAAAATTAAAAAATGCTCACTTCTTTTAAAATAAAAATAGTTGTGTATTAGAATGAATATCCAAAATCTACCACAAATGGTATAAAACAAAATCATTTCTCACTCTGCTAGCTTTTAATGCAAATGTTTAGTTATTTAGTTGTGTAATATAGCCTGTCAGTTATAAGGATCAATACTTTTTCTTCATTGTCAGGTAAGTGTTTTTAGTTGATAACTTTTGAAGTGTTGGATATGTAAAGGAATTGGAGCTACTGAACAGTCATCAATTTAAAAAGCTTACGGTGGTTTGTTTTGCAATTTGATATAATACGAAGAGATCTTTTAAAAACTTAAATTGCTTTTATCTCACCTTTATCACATAGAGATCATAAGATCACTAAGGCTTTTTTTTTTTTTTAAAGATTTTATTTATTTATTTGACAGACAGAGGTTACAAGTAGGCAGAGAGGCAGGCAGAGAGAGACGAAGCAAAGCAGGCTCCCTGCCGAGCAGAGAGCCCAACGTGGGGCTCGATCCCAGGACCCTGGGATCATGACCTGAGCCGAAGGCAGAGGCTTTAACCCACTGAGCCACCCAGGCGCCCCCGACTAAGGCGTTTTTGTTTGTCAGTTTTTAAAGGTTTTTGTTTGAAAAGCATGATAGAATTGGACTAAAAATAGAACTTCCTGCATTGTCTAGAATGTCACCAGTGCTACTAAGCAGGACATGTGGGTGCCTTTAAGACAAGTTTGCAGACAGGAATATGTAAAGGGACAAAGAAAGGAACATGAAAGAGAAAGAAAAGGTAAAAAAAGGATTGGAAAAAAAGAAGTGCCTGTGTAGGACAAAGATATAGTACTGGCAAGAATTACTCTAACTCCCCTTGGCCTTACCAGTGCCCTGGGTATTCTGTCAATTTACCTCCTTATTCTCACTATCTGAAGAGTGGGGTTTAGTAGGAACTGAACAAATATTTAGGGACAATTTGGGTGAGAATATCCATAATGGTCTGATGGAGACCCTATTCCTTTTAGTGTCCTTTCATGGAAGACTAGATGTGCATGTTAAGAGTTCCCTTTTAAAGGACTGTCAGATAAGATTCTGTAAATGCTTTGAGGGTAGGGGATAAGGGAAATCTGAGCATAATGGAAAGGATGAATTAAGGATTTTGTTGTTTTTAGATATGTATTAAGAATGGTCTTTTGAACAGTGCTAATTTCATAAAGCCTTGTCCAGTAAGGCATATTTTCCTCTACCCTATCTCTCAATCTCAAAGCTTTTCTTTCTGCTCTGTTCCTACCCTAGTGCATCTTTTATTAAGTCTGGCCTTCTTGGCTGCTAGCTATTGCCTCTGCTGCCAAAACATTGGAAACAGCAAGAGGATATGCAACTTTTCATTTGTCAACTTCATTTAATATTTTTCTCTTGCCAACAAAATTGGGTACTTTAAAAATACTAAGTATAACTGAAAAACCAAATGTTTACATTTGTGGAGTATTTCTCTGAGCTTAGTAGGGATTACCTATATTGATCTTTTAATTATTATAACTCCCAGACTCATTGCAAGGAAAAATAACTGCACTTGTTATATAGAAAAGCAACCCTGAATTAATTTCATGTGCATCCCAACAGCATGGTTAAATCTTCAAAACATATTATTGAAAACAAGAAGCAAGGCATAAAAATTCCATTTATATAAATTCAGAAATAGGCATTAAAAAACCCCAAACCTAAGCAAACAGAGAATGTAATACTATTAAGAAGGGCAAGGAAATTATTACTCAATAGTCAGCATAGTGCCTATTGCTGGGGAGGAGAAAGGCTATTAAGACCAAAAGGGGCAGGTAGGTGATTTTTAGGATCCTGAATATTCTATTTCTTGGCGTAGCTACATGAGTGTTTACTTCTTAATAATTCACTGAACTGTACATTTGTATTATAAACACTTGTGCATATGGGATTTGTTTTGTAAAAAAAATAGTTTAAAAGATTGGAAAACAACTGTGGGAAAAACAAGAAAATAGAAATTTAATAGAAAAAAGCTAATTCTCTCTACATATCTATCTTGCTTTCCTTATAAGATTGAGGACATTACTATCATAATGAAAAAAACATTAAATGGGGGGAGTTGTCTGTACAACACAACTCATATTTTATTTTCTAGTAATAAGCAAATGACTGGAAGATATAAATTCCACTTTTATACTCACATTATTTCATGGTCACTTTCTGAGAACAATTGTCTCTAGTATGAATTCTGGATTTAAAAGTATCATTTATAGACAGGAAAATTGACTCGGGATCTCTGAGTGATTCACCTCTTTGGTTTGATTTTGTATTGTGGGATTTTAACTGATTGAACCACCCAGGCATCCCTGTATTGTGAGATTTTAATTTTTGTTTTATTTAATTTTATTTTAAATAATGAATATTGCATAGTTAGATTTCAGTTTTTCTTGTGTTAATTTAGTTCGTTGCTTTCTGAGAAGCATTCAGTGATTACTTTCCAAAACTATTGCAGAGTAACAACCTTTATGTTTTATCATATCTATGTATAAAGGTAAAAAATAAAATCTCAATAGAATATAGGCAATTAGGCCTGGCAGAATTATATCAAAAATATTTAATGGTATATTCTTTGTCTCTGATAGACTTTTTTTTTTATTGTAGCATGGTCTAGAGATTAATCTTTATCTTCCATTTTCTTGTATTTACTAAAAATTCTATATGTATTTACTTAAATCCTGTTTTTAATGACTTTATTTAATGACTTTACTCCAATGAAATATAATTAATTTTGTTAGTTTTAATTCATTCTTTAATGAAGGAAATAAAATGCTAAAATTCAGTCCCTTCTAATCATAGAACAGCTCTTTTAAAGAAATTATAAATACAAAGCTAAAAGTTCAGAAGGGTAAGCATTGAATGTCTTTCCTGTGTTTTCTTGTCGGTCCTCCCTCCTCCAGCCTTTTTTTGGTTTAACTCAGATTGCTTCTCTTTCTCTTCTTTTCCTTAGTTTTCCACTGTTGCTTTTATAATTCTGTCATAAAATGCCTAGACTCAGTAGAGCATGAACTGTTTTATTTTTTGTTATTTATTGTGTTTCTTACAAGCAAGGTCTATTCACAGTAATTAATGTGGCAAGTTAAATTTAAAGTAATCCTAAATATTCAGTATCACATACCAACTTGGAAAAAAACAAGAAATCTGCCTCCTCTCCATTTGCTTTTTAGACATTAAACATAAACATTAATCTGATTATGATTACTATATAGTTACCATTCCAAACATATTATTTAAATCAACATTGTTTATTCTTTGTAAAAATATTTGTTTAAAACATTGATCTGCACAGTATATCATCTCTACAGAAAAGATACTTAGGAATCTGAATTGTTTTGCTAAGGAATTCATTTAACTCTGATCACATCAATTGTTTTGATTTTAAAAGTTTTTCTCTGCTTTTATGAATAAATACATTGCTTAAAAAAAAAAAATGTTTTTAAACCTAATCCCTAATTTGCCTTTCCACGCACAGTTGTAAAAGATTAAGGAGCCAACAAACCACCACTGTGTTATATTTAAGATTTCCTTTGTTGCTGCTGCACATGCAACAATGTTATTCTTTCTTTGACACAGACCCAGACAATGGCTGAGTGTAGCAAGGAAGCAGACAGCACGCCTCCAGTAGTGGCCCCTGCCTGGCTCCAGGATTTGTAAACAGAAACATCCCAGGCTCCAGTGAAGCAGACAGCGGTTCCCTGTCTGTTCTGCATTCAGGAAGCACTTGCTTGCATAAACCCAGTCACTGCACACAGACATACATAGCTGTGTTTACATTTGGCTGAGTATTTAATTGAAAAAGCTAATAGGGAGGAAGACAAGGGTTTAATTTATTAGAGCTAGGGGAACAAGACAATTTCAGGTATGGCATATACTGTATATGTAGCATATATGTTTAAAAGAAAAAGATTTTATAAAGAAACAAAAAACAAAAGGAGTTTTATGGTCAAAGGCCTCTTTTATTGCACACATATGTGAATACACATATTAAAATATTTTTCCTGGCAGTTTTCCAGGGATCTCATAGTTTTAGACCATATAACACATCCTGAGAAGCTTTTTACTTGAAATATTTAACCATTAATGTGGTTTTTAACATGTTTTAAAAATCTGTTTTAACACGTTTGTCATCATCATTGTTATATAAATTAATAATTTCTGTCTCAGATTTGGGGTTAATAAATATTTTTATGTAAAAGTGATGTTAATTTTTTTTTGTGGTAAATTTAAGATTAAGTGCAAAGAGAATACAAAAAAAAAAAAAAAACCTTTAGAAGCCTCATACAGAATTTTGGAATTAGAAAGACCTTAAAAGTCACCTAATATAACCACTTTTCAAAAACTAGTTTAATTCATTTTAATAACAAACTTACAGGAAAACAACATTAAAAACATGTACTTGCATGGAGGACAACTCAGAAAAGTATAGTGAATGGATGGACTCTACTGTATGATAAAAATGCTACAAACACCACTTAGTTCTTGCCAATAAGAAATTTACTTGTTCTTTAAAAATCCAAATGCTGGCACCATCCAGAAACATTTGCAGGTTTATTTATAACTGTTATAAAGTTAAACTGCTGAAACTTGTTCAGTGAAACTATTTGACTTGTGTTAATGCTTTCTGTCCCCTCACTTATATTAAAAATTCACATATAAATAAAAATGGAAAAACTACAGTACCTGGTTTCTGTTCCCTGTTTTTCTACTCTCAATTATGTACTTGTGTAGGTACCTTTTGACCCTTTGTGGAAAGATGTCTAACATTAGAACTACAAATGACAGGAAGGAAGGAAAAAAAAGTGGATTTTTGTTGTTGTTTTTGAAGATGAAATGTTTCCTCTCATAGTAGATTCTTTTTTTTTTTTTTAAGATTTTATTTATTTATTTGACAGAGCACAAGTAGGCAGAGCAGCAGGCAGAGGGAGAAGGGAGAAGGAGAAGCAGGCTCTCCACTGAGCAGAGGGCCCGATGTGGGGCTTCATCCCAGGACCCTGGGATCATGACCTGAGCTGAAGGCAGCTGCTTAACCGACTGAGCCACCCAGGCTTGCACATTCTCCATACCTGTGGCATACTACTTTGGCATAATTGTTACACTTTGGTATGAATAGCACACAGGTTGGTGTCTTCAAAAAGATAACAAAACAGGACTTGATTGCCTACTGCAGAGCACCAGTCAGTAACTCTGCTCTGGAAGTGCAGATCTGTTTTGACATCCTTTGCAGTTTCCCACACCAAATGTTGGAAAGGAAGACTGGGAATCAGAATTTCATTGGAATTCTAATAACATCTGATTTCATGGACTATTACGGTACCAAGTCTATAACAATGAAGTAAGATTCTTCACTATAAGCAGCTCAGATAGATGCTACAGAATTTTTGTATTAAAATAGTATAATTTTTAAGAAAAATCTTAGACTTTTTAGTCTGTTTTCTTATATTCTTTTGTAACAAGTTAGTCGAGGTTATAAAAAAATAGTAGATCAAGTACATAACAACATCAAAAAGAGCAGGCAGAGGATACAATGGAAAAATTGGAAATAAGATGCAAATTTTAGAAAAACTCAATGGTCTGAGAGTCCCTAATAGATTCTGAGAGTTGTCACTATAGGCTAATTGATATTCAAAATTATACCTAGTCATGCAAAAAGAAATTTGGTTTAATATATCTACTTTAAGAAGGCAGGAAAATGTGTATTTTTCAGAGCATTTTATACAAAATATTACAAGTTTAAAAACGTATTTAATTGGGGTGCCTGGGTGGCTCAGTGGGTTAAAGCCTCAGCTTTCGGCTCAGGTCATGATCCCAGGGTCCTGGGATAGAGACCCGTGTCACGTCGGGCTCTCTGCTCAGCAGGGAGCCTGCTTCTTCCTCTCTCTCTGCCTGCTTCTCTGCCTACTTGTGATCTCTGTCTGTCAAATAAATAAATAAAGTCTTTTAAAAAAAAAGTATTTAATTGCAGGTAGTCACTGGCCTCTTTTCCAGCAATTTTGCCTCTTTACCAATAATTTTTCAGTGATGCTAATAGTCGAGGTAAATCATCCCTTTCGGAGGATGGGTGAAGATAATGAGCTTAGTTTTGAGTATGTTGTTTATATATATCTAAAATGTTCAGTAGGAAAAAAAATATTCATTAGGAAGAAAACTACATTTGTTAAAGAACCTCTATATGTACATAAATTGATTAGGGCATTATTTAATCCACATATTTCAGAGATCAGTCCAGCTGTTGCATCTGCAAATCAAAGAGATTTTCCTGGTATACGTTTCTTCCTCCACAGCTGAACAGTTGAGTCAGGTGGAAGGCAGAGACTCTTTTTCTATGTTCCCTTTTAAAGATTATTCAAAGCTTTTTAGTTCCAGCTCCTCACCATTGGTTTTGGTAATCCATATTTGACTCTCCTCTAGTTCCCTACTTAAGGATGTCTTCAGTTAGGCAAAATGTAGAATGTAGTACCTCACATTTCTGTTCTAGTAGTTTTTCTCATGGATTATCTGTATATGACATGCACAGGAGAAGAGATCATTCAAGGCTATCTTACCTTTAATTCCAAATAAAACCAGCACTTACATTCTTATGGATACTAACTCTTTATCAGCTGTATCATTTGCACGTATCTTTTCCCATTCCAAAGGTTGCCCTTTAGTTTTGTTGATTGTTTCCTTTGCTGTGTAGTTATCTTGATGAAGTCCCATTAGTTCAATTTTGCTTTTGTTTCCCTTGCCTCAGACCTGTCTAGTAATATGTTGCTCCGGCTGATATCAGAGAGATTGCTGCCTGTGTTTTCCTCTAGGATTTTGATGGTTTCCTCTCTCACATACAGGTCTTCCATCCATTTTGAATTTATTTTTGTGTATGGTATAAGATAGTGGTCCAGTTTCATTCTTTTGCATATGGCTGTCCAGTTTTCCCAACACCATTTATTAAAGAGATGGTCTTTTTTCCATTGGATATTTTTTCCTACTTTGTCAAAGATTAGTTGACTATATAATTGTGGTTCTATTTCTGGGTTTTCTATTCTGTTCCATTGATCTGTGTGTTTGTTTTTGTGCCAGTAACATATATCTTGATCACTACAGCTTTGTAGTATAACTTGAAGTCCAGAATTGTGATGTCTCTAGCTTTGCTTTTCTTTTTCAAGATTGCTTTGGCTATTCAGGGTCTTTTGTGATTCTGTAAAATTTTGAGATTGTTTGTTCTAGCTCTATTGAAAATGCTGGTCGTATTTTGATAGCGATTGCATTAAATGTGTAGATTGCTTTGAGTAGTAAAGGCATTTTAACAATATTTATTCTTCCAATCCATGAGCTTAGGATGGTTTTCCATTTCTTTGTGTCATCTTCATTTTTTTTCCTCTTTCTTTTTTTAAAAAGATTTACATATGTGTGTGAGAGAGAGAAAGCATGAGCAGTGGGGAGGGAGAGAGGCAGAATCCCCGCTAAGGAGGGAGCCCAATTTGGAACTTGATCCCAGGACTCTGGGATCATGACCTGAGCTGAAGGCAGACACTTAAACTGATGAGCCACCCAGGTGCCCTGACTTTGTGTCATCTTCAATTTCTTTCATAAGCGTTCTGTAGTTTTCAGAGTACAAGTCTTTTACCTATTTGGTAGGTTTATTCATAGGTATCTTACAGTCTTGGGTGCAATTATAAATGGAATTGATTCCTTGATTTCTCTTTCTATTGCTTCATTATTGGTGTATAGAAATGCCACAGATTTTCATACTTTAATTTTGTGTCCTGCATCTTCGTGTATCATTCGTGGTTTGTGCTGAATTCGTGTATCAGGTCAAGCAATTTTTTGGTGGAGTCTTTTCAGGTTTTCTACAGAGTATCATGTCTGCAAATAGTGAAAGTTTGACGTATAGCTTGCCAGTTTGGATGCCTTGTATTTCTTTTTGTTGTCTGATTGCTGAGGCTAGGACTTCTAGTACTGTGTTAAATAACAATGGTGAGAGTGGACATCCCAGTCTTGTTCCGAACCAACCCTAGAGGAAAAGCTCTCAGTTTTTCCCCATTGAAGATTATATTAACTGTGGGTCTTTGGATCTTTCATATATGGGCTTTCTGATGTTGAGGTATGTTCCCTCTATTCCTACTTTCTTGTTTTTGTTTTTAAGATTTATTTATTTTAGAGAGAGAGAGTGCAAGCAGGGGTATGGGTAGGGGGAGAAGGAGAAAATCTCAAGCAGACTCCCACACCATACAAGTCTCAATCCCATGACCTGGAGATCATGATCTGAGCCAAAATCAAGAGTAGAGGGCGCCTGGGTGGCTCAGTGGGTTAAGCCACTGCCTTCGGCTCAGGTCATGATCTCAGGGTCCTGGGATCGAGTCCTGCATTGGGCGCTCTGCTCAGCAGGGAGCCTGCTTCCCTCTCTCTCTCTCTCTCTGCTGCCTCTCTGTCTACTTGTGATCTCTCTCTGTCAAATAAATAAATAAAATCTTAAAAAAAAAAAAATCAAGAGTAGAATGCTTAACCGACCGAGCCAGCCAGATACCCCTTGCTGGGGGCCCCTGGGTAGCTCAGTCAGATAAACAGCCTACTCATGATTTCAGATCTCAGGGTCCTGGGATCCAGCCCTGTGTAGGGTTCCATGCTCAGCGTGGAGTCTCCTTCTCTCCATCTTCCTCTGCCCCTCCCCCTGCTCTCTCTTTCTCCCTCTCAATAAATAAATAAATCTTAAAAAAAAAAAAAAAAAAGGATGCTGTCCTTTGTCAGATGCTTTACTGCATCTGTTGTGAGAGGGTCGTATGGTTCTTACCTTTTCTTTTAATGTGGTATATCACATTGATTGATTTGCAAATATTGAACCACCCTTGTAGCCTAGGAATAAATCTCAGTTGATCATGGCGCATGATTCTTTTAATGTACTTTTGAATTTGATTTCCTAGTATTTTGTTGAGAATTTTTGCATCCACGTTGATCAGGGATATTGCCCTGTAATTCTCTTTATAGTGTAGTCTCTGTCTGGTTTTGAAAACATGTAATGCTGGCCTGATAGAGTGAGTTTGGAAGTTTTCCTACCACTTCTATTTTTTGGAACAATTTGAGAATAGGTATTAACTCTTCTTTAAAATGTTTGATAGAATTCCCCTGGGAGGCCTTCTATGTGTGTTCTTATGAAGCATATTTAAATCACACCGTCTCCAACTTTTTTTTATGGTTCAACTATCCTTTTTAAGACTGGGTATAGCTTTTCTCATCTTTTTAGTGATTTAAAGTTTCCTTTTAGTAGTAGAAGAGCATATAAAAACTACAAAATATATTGAATTCCATTGTAGAATAAAATAGCTTTTTTGTTTAGATTGCTGGACCCTGTTTTTTTATGGGTGCTATCCATAAAGAATTTGATCCCATTATTTATTTTAAAGATAGTGCCATGCTCATTAATTCTACTGAATAAAATATGAATCTTTTGCAGGAGGGAAAATTGTGTATTTTGGATGTCAGTTACTGTTTTGTAATCTGGAGATGTCATTTACAAAGCCATTGACTTAGATAATGCTGAACAGGGTACTATTTGAATAGGCATACACATGAGAAACAGTTCTTGATTTACAAAAGCATTTATTCCTTTTGGAATCTGTTGTTTGCAGTATTCTTGGTGGCTTCATGATAAGCCCCAAGCTTCTGCTAATAAACAATATCCCAGACCTTTTGGTTTCATATCAAGCTGATCTGTGATTTTTCAACCACCCACAATTATACAAAACTGTTTAAGATTGCTTAAGAGCATTTTTTAAGTGGTTTTGTCTCCTTCTCCTTATTTACTTCTGTAGTTCATTCTGGAGAAATCATTTGATTATCCTATGTTGATTATACCTCAGGATTTAGATAGCCCTGTGCATTTGAATTACTATGTGCCTGTTTTAATAATCTTATCTTTTAATATTTTGGAATAAGGAGCAAGCAGAGAATAATAGCTTATCTTTTGGGTAAACCTTCTGGCCATTTAATATGAAGTACAATTCAAAGATGACAATATGAAATTGCTCTGAAGTTGATAAGATGCCTGTGGCGTGTTTGTATTTTGTAGACAAGGGAAAGTAAGTTGAAAACTATCATTTTATTCTGCAGTTTGTTTGGCATAGAGTTTAAGGAGGATTTTTGTTTCTTTAGTATATCTTATGTTATCAGATACTAGAATTTCTAAACTCAGACTTTAAGGGGAGCTGGGACACCAAAAGTACGTGTTGGAGGATAATTCTTTTTTTTTTTTGAGTATCATTCACACACAATATTACGTGAGTTTCAGGTGTTCAACATAGTGATTTAGATAATTCTTCAGTGGTAACAAAGCAGGAACATTTTGTATCCCACTAATAAAAAGGACAACTCATACATAGAAACTGGTCCTACACTGTGAGCCCCTAGAGAGCAAGAGGTAAGCTCTTTTAAAATGATGGTTGTTGTTGGGGCACCTGGGTGGCTCAGTGGGTTAAAGCCTCTGCCTTTAGCTCAGGTCAAGATCCCAGGGTCCTAGGATCGAGCCCCGCATCGGCTTCTCTGCTCAGCAGGGAGCCTGCTTCCTCCTCTCTCTCTGCCTGCTTCTCTGTGATCTCTGCCTGTCAAATACATAAATAAAATCTTTAAAAAAAAAATAAATAAAATAAAATGATGGTTGTTGTGATGCCTGGGTGGCTCAGTCATTTAAGAGTTTGACTTCGGCTCAGGTCATGATCCTCAGGGTCCTGGAACTTACCCACATATTGGGCTCCCTGCTCAGCGAGGAGTCTGCTTGTCCTGCTCCCTCATCCCTGCCCCCATCCTGCTTGTGCTCTCTGTCTCTCTCAAATAATTAAATAAAATCCTTTAAAAAAATGATAGTTGTTGGTTTTTTTCTGCCTAGAATAAAAATAGTGCATATTAATTGTAGAAAATACATTCAGAAAAATTGCTCAAAATCTTTAACATTTTAGTGCATTTCCTTTTGGTCTTTTTCTGTGCATAAGTATTTTATGGTAAAATATATATAAAACATAGTTTAACATAAAATATCATTAAACCCATGTCAAGAAAGAGAACATCCCAGACGACCCCTGTGTTGTATCTCTTCTTAATCACAACTCCTATTTCCTTCATAAAGATAGCTATTACTCTGACTCTTAGTGATAATCATTTCCTCATTTTTCTTTATATCTTCTCTATTTTCTAATATATGCCCAAGTTTAATAATGTAGTTTAATAGTTCCATTTTTTGGACTTTATATCAGTTAAATCATAATGTCTTCTCTGGTGTCTTGACCCTTCACACAATATGGTGTTTTAAAATTTGTGCTATTGAGTAAAGCTATAATTCTTCTGGAAATTTTTGTTTGGCTTTTTTTTTGTCTTTTTAAAAATATAATGAATGCAAGTCACTTCCATTGCTATGTAGTATTCTATTGTGTGGCTATACCACAACTTACTTTTCCATTCTCTTGCTGATAAATATTTGGGTTGTTTCTAATTTTTGTATACTATGAATAAATCAGTTATGAACATTCTTGAACGTATGTCCTAGTTCACATGAAATTTTCCACATATAACTAGGAGTAGAATTGCTTAGTCATTGTGTATATGTATCTTCAGCTCTAGTAAGTAAAGTTAAACTGTTTCCAAAGAAGTTGTGCCAATTTGGACTACAAGCAAAAGTATATGAAAGTTCTCTTTGCCAAGACTTCTGCTCATAATAATTTTTCATGGGGTTTAAAAAAGGGAATTAAAAATATAATCCATCACTACCAAATAATTGGGAGGGTTGCAAAAATATTCCAGTGTCTTTCTGCTGACCAGGAAACAGATGGGCAAGAGCAAATTGTCTAAAAAAAGATCATAGAAATAAACACAAAGATGTCACTAATTATCTTAAATGTAAATGGATTAAGCACTCCAGTTAAAAGACAAAGATAACTGGATTGATTTTAAAACATGAAGATACACACTATATACAAAAATTAACTCAAAATGGATTGGTAACCTAACTATAAAAAGCTAGAAACATAGAACTTTTAGAAAAAAACATGGGGTATATCTTAATAACCTTGGATTTAGCAGTGAATTCTTATATATAACACCAAAATTCAAGTGACAAAAGAAAAAATGGACAATTTGGATATCATCAAAATTAAAAGTTTTGTGCCTTAAAACACATATCAAGAAAGTGAAAAGATAGGCTATATGTTACAACATGGCTGAATCTTGAAAATATGCTATGCTAAAGGAAATAAACTAGCCACAAAAGAACAAATATTACATGATTCCACTGATATGATATATTAAGAGTAGGCAAATTCATAGAGACAGAAAGTAGATTTGAGATCCGGTGGCTGGAAGAAGGGGAGAATAGGGAGTTATTTTTTAATAGTGACCGAGTTCTCATTGGAGTGATGAAAATATTTTGAAGACAGGTAGTGATAATGATTGCACAGTGTTGTAAATATTATTGATGCCACTCTTTTGTACAATTATGGAGTGGTTAAAAAGGTAAATTTTATGTCTTATATATTCCTCACAATTTTTAAAAATAATGTAATATTTCAAAAACCATTGATTAAATACTTTAAATTTTTATTTATTATTTATTTCTTTTTTTGGAGAGGGGGAAGTAGGGGTAGAGAGAGAGGGAGAATCAGGAGAATCTTAAGCAGGCTCCACACCCAGCACAGAGCCTGACATGGGGCTTGAGATCACGACCTGAGCCAAAATTGAGTTACACGCTTGCCCAACTGAGCCACCCAGGTGTCCTGAATTATACGTTATATGAATTATATGTCAACAAAATATTTTAAAAAGACTAATAATCCTACTACTGTTTAGTTATAAGAGATACATCTAAAACATAACGATACAGAAAGGTAAACAATAAGTTGATGGAAAAAATATTAGCTATATTAGTATCAGATCAAATGGACTTTAAGAAAAACATTACCAGAAACAAGGAGGGTCACATTTTAATGACAGATATTCATTTAGCAGGAAGATAGGACAATTTAAAATTTGTATACTGCTAGCAATATAGCTTTGAAATATATGAGCCAAAAATGGATACAACTAAAAAAAGAAAGTCTTAATTATAATAGATTTTAACACAACTTTCTAGTAATTGGTAAGCAGTCAAAAATTTAATGAACAGATATGCCCTACTCAGTGAACAGACAGAAAGATGTTCACAAGCTTATTTTTAAAGGCAATGAAGTATCAATAACAAATTGGGGTCTTAAAGAATTCTTAATGATATAGGACAGTGTTAATTGAAAAGAACCAGACCACAAAGTCGGATATAGTAATTCCAATCTTGTTTAAAGTATTATCTGTAGATTGGAAAATTCTTTATCGTTGATTTTAAACACTTTGACTAGGGTGTACATCAGTAAGATTTTCTTTGCAATTATCCCTGCTTGAGGTTCACTGATCTTAAATCTATGGTTGGTTGTCTTTCATCAGTTTCAAAAACATCTTGTGCATTATCTCTTTGACTGTTTCTTCTATACTATTTCCTGCCTCTCCTACTATGTTTCTAATTAATGTGTATTAGGCCATTTGATATTGTCTTGTAGATACTGGATTCTCTATTTTTTCCTCTCTCTTTTCTCTTTGTGATATAATTTGGATAATCTGTTGATGTGTATTCGAATTTGTTGATTCTTTTGTCAGTGGTATCTTTTCTGCTGATAATCACATCACAAGAATTCTTTAGGTCCACTACCATACATTTAATTTCTAACAATTCCATTTGGCTTTTTTCTAATTTCTCTATCTCATCTGACATTTTCCATCTGTTCATTCATGTGTCCACTTTTTCCACTACTATTTTTTTAAAGATTTTTGTTTATTTGAGAGAGATAGAGGGAGAGAGCACGTGAGCTGGGGGAGGAACAGAGGGAGAGGATGAAACAGAGTACCCGATAAGAAGGGACCCTGGTAATGTGGGGCTTGATCCAGGACCGTGAGATTGTGACCTGAGCCAAAGGTAGATGCTTAATTGAGTGAGCCACCCAAGCACCCCTCCACTGTATTTTTAACACACTTTTCATAGTTATTTTTTAAGTCTCTGATACTTTCATCATCAGTGGTTGTTTCTGTTGATGACTTCCTTTTTTGACATTGAACCATATTTTCTTGCTTCTTCACTCACATCTTTTGACTTTTGGTTGAATAATGAACATTGCAGATAAAAGAAGAATAGAGTGTAAAATAAATATTATTTATGTTGCAAAAGGGATACACCCTGTTTTGTCAAGCTACTATAATGAGGGGCTAAATGAACTCTGTTAGCTGAGCTTTATCTGGGCTTTGTTGTTGCCTCAGTTTGATTCATTTCATTATAGGTTTCAAATGCTCTGAGGGCAGGAGGAACCTTCACCTCAGTAGGATTTGATATCAGTGCTTAATAGGATTTCTCTTAGTTCTCCTTTGCCTTCACTCTTTGGTAAGCCCTATACTCTGGCACTTCAGGAAAGAGCTCTCTCAACTTCAATAGCCCTTACCCAGCCACAGGTGGACACTGTTGTAATCAGTGAAAGCCTGCATGCTCATAAGGTTTACTTTAGCTCTCTTGATCTATTCTCAGGCTTTAGCAGGCCTTTTGTACCTACACATAATGGGGTTCTTTCAGTTTTCGACTTGTGACTACTTGGTAGAGGCCTATAGAAAAGAGTTAGTAGGTATCTGCAAGCTCTGTGTTCACAGTCCCTAGGTATTCTGCTATCCAGTACTCTTATGCCTTAAGAATTTGTTAAATGTTGAGCTGTTTCTTTCTACCCACATCTGTGGGTGGTGCCCTCTTCCACTAACTGCATTACCAAGGATAAAAGCAGTTTTAGGTCTCTTCTGTCTTAGAAAGGGGTTGTCACATACTAGCATCTTAATACATTGGCTTCCTTGTGTCCTTAGCTCTTAAGGAACTTTAAAGAAAAAGCTATGATTTTGTAGGTTTATTAGGTGTCTTGTTAGGTGTCTTGGCTTACTATTAGGGTGGAAATAAAATTTGTTTGCATCTTTTTACACCCTAAACAAAATTGGAAGTAACTTTTTTCACATTTTAACATATGATGTATTACTTTACCCTATAAAACTTATGTCGACACAAAAATCTGTATGCGAATGTTTATAGCAACTTCATAGCTGCCAAAATTGCAAGAAACCAAGGTGTCTTTCAGTAGGTGAGTGGATAAATGCTGGTACATCCATGCCATGGGATATCATTAGCTGATAAAAAGCAGTGATATTCAGCCACGAAAAGACATGGGGGAAATTTATATGCATATTGTTGAGTGAAAGAAGGTAGTCTGAAAAAGCTACATAATGTATTATTTCAACTATATGACATTCTGGAAAAGGCAAAACTATAGACACAGTAAAAATATCGGTTGCCACATGGGGAGTTAAGGGGGTAGGAGAAGAGTAAATGAAACAAGATGGGA
>NW_019154085.1:14386760-14402967 GCF_002288905.1 Enhydra lutris kenyoni
GGGGAGTGTATGTGCTATGGTGAGTGCTGTGAAGTGTGTAAACCTGGCGATTCACAGACCTGTACCCCTGGGGATAAAAATATACTATATGTTTATAAAAAATAAAATTAAGAAAAAAAAAAAGAATACAGACTTTGGAACAAAAAAAAAAAAAAAAAAATCGGTTGCCAGAGTCCAGTGGGAGGTGGAGTTGAGGAATGAATAAGTGGAGCACAGGACACTTTAGGTTAGCAGAACTACTCTGTATGATACTGTATTGGTGAATACATGGCATTATGCATCTGTTAAAACCCTTAGAACTATACAGCACGAGGAGTGAAAGCTAATATAAACTATGGACTTTCGTAAGTATATCAATAGTGGTTCATCAGTTGTAACAAATACACTACACTGTATCAGTCTGCTCCAGCAGCCATAGGGGAAGAAAAATAATTTTTCTTCTACCCTTCTAGGTTCTTCGCTGAGGGTGTCATGTCCCCTATACCACCATAATGAAAAAGTGTAACAGGGGAAAAACAGGTTTAATAACTTATACACTTCCTGCATACATGGGACATACCCAGGAAAACTGAGTAATTCCCTAAAATGGCCCAAGTCGCCACCCCAAATACTATCTCTAGTTAAGCCAAAGGAAGGGGGGTGGAGAGGAGGTTAAGGTAAGACCAGTTATGGTAGGTTACTAGGAAAAGCACAGTAAATGAGTATATGTTTGCTGTGCACATTTAAGTCCATGTCTTCTCTACTGATGAAGGTTGCTAGAGATTTAGTCATCATCCTCCTCTTAGAACAGAGAGGGAGATACCTTACAAATGGAGATTTTCCTTATAAATGTAAATGTCTCTTATAAAAGGGCAACTTCTTATTTTTCAGAGTTTCTTTGGTGTTTCTTAAAAATACCCAGCTCAAGCTAGTCATGCCAAAGAGGCTTATTTTGGGGATACTGTATTCTGCTACCCTTCACAGCCACAACAAAATAGAATTGACCGTGTGGCTTAAACAACAGAAATCTATTTCCTCACAATCCTAGAGGCTAGAAGTCCAAGATTAGGGTGCTACCATGGTTAGGTTGTATTGAGAACTCTCTTCCTGGTGTGCACATGGCTGCTTTCTCACTGTTTCCTCACATGGTAGAGACAGAGAAAGCAAGCCCTCTGATAGCTCTTCCTATAAGGCCACTAATCCTGTCATGAAGTCCCCACCCCCCTGGCCTCATCTAAACCTCATCCCAAGGGACCCATCTCCAAAAATCATCACCTTGTGGGTTAATGCTTCAACATATGAATTTTAAGGGATCACAGTTCAGTCCATAGTACATTTTGTTTATTCATTCATCAGTTTATGAACATTCATGTTGTTTCCACTTCGGGTTATTATAATTAGTGGTACCATGAAAATTCCTGTAGAAGTGTTTGTTTGAATACTTGTTTTCAATTCTTTGGGGTATGCCTAGGAGTGGAATTGCTAGGTCTTATGGTAATTCTATGTTTAACTTTTTGAAGAACTTCCAAAATGTTTTCTACTGCATTTAATGATAATTCAAATTATAATTTTTTAAATTGTAGCCACCCTAGTGTGTGTGACTTGATATCTCATGGTAAAATGAGTTTGTTTTTTTTTTTTTTTTAAGATTTTATTTATTTATTTGACAGAGAGAGATCACAAGCAGGCAGAGAGGCAGGTAGAGAGAGAGGAGGAAGCAGGCTCCCCGCTGAGCAGAGAGCCCGATGCGGGGCTTGATCCCAGGACCCTGAGATCATGACCCGAGCCGAAGGCAGCGGCTTAACCCACTGAGCCACCCAGGCGCTCCTAAAATGAGTTTTTATATGTAGCTTTCTTCCTATAACTTATTTTGTATGTTGGAATTGGGTACAATTATCATTATGTTGAAGCCTATTAAAATCCAATAAGTACTGAAGAAAAGCCAAATAACTTGCTAAATGCCACTGAGAGAGTGGTGTTGAATCAAGATTTAAAACCAAATGTTATTCCAAAGACTGTTCTCTTAAATATTCTATTATTCTGCCTGTGCTGTTCCATGATATAATAGATACTCAAATAATAAGCACAACCAACAGGTGTTTCAGTGCTGTAAATCTATATAAGATCATTTGTGTGGTTACAAATATATAATTTGCAATTATCACAGATTTATTATTAATTTTTCTTTAATTTCCTTTGATGCAAAAACATTGATTTGACTATATATTGACATAGCCTTTCTGTCAGTATTTAACAAACTACTGAAAAAAGATGACTGTGTTTTTAAATTTGTCTTATTTTAGGTCCACCTCATTCATTTAACCGAGATGAGACAATAATCATTGCTTTGGCATCAGTCTCTGTATTAGCTGTTTTGATAGTTGCCTTATGCTTCGGATACAGGATGCTGACAGGTAAAAATATTACCTTTTTTCCTATTGTTTATTAAATACACCATTTAATCGGAATCAGTTTTCTCCTTTTTAAAAATCTCTGTGCTCCCATCCTTATCTCTTAGCAAACATTTTTCCTGGTTTTTGTGAAAAGTTTCAGAAATATCCAAAATACCTCTCACCCAGCTTCAATGATTATCACATCTATATATCATCCATAGCCCTGCTTACCACATCCTTATGTGGTAGTGGGTTATTTTGAAGTAAATCACATATATCATTTATCTGTAAAAAAACTTTTTAGTATTATCTCTGAAATATAAGGACTAACCACAATACCATTTTTCACATCTAAATAAATAAATAAATAAATAAGTCTTTAGTATCATCAACTGTCCAGTCAGTTCTACTGAACTTTAGGTTTGATGAGCTTTTTAGGAAATCAGTACCCATTCACCCATTTAAATAACTGTAATAAAACCTTGAATGTTTCTGCAATATTTTAAACAAGGTCTGTTGTTGGAATTATCTCCCAAAATTCAGCTTTAGTATTATTATTCATCATTCTTCTTTTATAGATGGACTCTTAGTTTAGTAAATAGTTTTACTCTTGGTGACATTGGGCATAAATCTTGCTGCCTTCCCTTTTGTAGCTCTTCTTTTTAACTAAATATAATAAAAAAGTATAATAAAGATCTTCATTTTAAGGGAACCATATCTTGGTAACTTCTTTTTCCCACTCTAATAGGAGACCGTAAGCAAGGTCTTCACAGTATGAACATGATGGAGGCAGCAGCATCAGAACCCTCTCTTGACCTAGATAATCTGAAACTGTTGGAGGTAAGATTGTTCTTAGATATTATGGTCTGTTCTTTCTGCTGTCATAGTACATCTGAGACAGTAACTTTATTCACTCATTACATCATTCATCCATTTATTCCACTAACATTTATTAACTATCAGCTTAGTGCCAAGGCCTATTCTAAGCACTGAGGATATAGGTGAACAGTACAGATAGTCTCCTTGAGGCTTATATTTTTTTTCTCTTTTTTAAGTTTTATTTATTTGAGAAAGAGAGCCAGGGGGTGGGTGCAGAGGGAGAGGAGAGATAGAATCTCTAGAAGACTCCTGCTGAGCTCAGAGCCCTATGCACCATGGCGCTCCATCCCAGAACCCTGAGATTATGACCTGAGCAGAAATCAAGAGTCAGCCGGCCACTTAACTGACTGAGCCACCCAGGCTCCCCTTGCAGTTTCTATTCTAGTGGGAAAAGAGTCTACGAACAGGTTAAACAAATAAATGTATATTATTTCTAGTAGTAGTAGTAAATGTTATAGAGAAAAGTAAAGCAGATAAGAAGATAAAAATATGGAAAGGGAGTTGGTAAAGAGAGTATATTTAGAAAGGAGACAGAGTATATTTAGGAAGGAGATGATCTTTGAGTATAGACTGCATTGATATGGGAATAAAGAGATGAGGTTCTGAAAAGAATATGCTTTCAAGCAATCCATAATATATGCCTAATGAATATTCCTTGTCTTTGCATATATTATGTATTTTTATAGGTACATACAACTGTTATGTATTATGTTGGATTTAATTTTCATTTTGTAATATCTCAGAACCTATGTTAAAGTCTTACCATGATGAATATTTTTATGATCATTACTAGAATAAGTAAACTATGATCCCCAAACTAGAGACTATTAAATAATATATATGATAGATTTGATTATATAAAACATTTTAGGAAACTTCTTTTTAGGAGAAAAGTACAATACACAAAGTTAAAAGATTCCAAAAAAGCATTTCAGCACATGAAAAAGAATTGTTCAAGAGCTAGTATAAATCAATAGTCGAAACAATCCATAAAAAATGGATAAAAAACGTGAAGTGCCAATTCACAAAGGAATTAAATGTAACTTTTAAACGTATAATAAGATGTCCAATTTATTAAATTGAAAAAAAATACTAATTAAAACCATAGAATATTATCTTGTGCTGAGTAAAACACTCCCAAACATTGCTGATTTAACTATATATTGATACAATGTTTCTAAAGGGCATTTTATCTGTCTGTTATAATTTTAACCTCAAAATAGTGAATGAAATATAATGAAAATCCTTAAATAAATGATAGTAAATTCTTAACCTGTTTCAGTAAAATGAAAGAAATATCCAGAAGCCAAAAATGAAGGTGCACATGGGTTGCATTTTGCTGATTCTATTTTTTTTATTGTGTCCTGGATATTAAGAGTGTTATATTGTGGATACCCTATGTTATGTTAGGCTTTTCTTTCTTTCTTTCTTTAAGATTTTATTTATTTATTTGAAAGTGGTGGGGGGGCACCTGGATGGCTCAGTTGGTTAAGTGGCTGCCTTTGGTGCAAGTCATGATCCCAGGGTCCTGGGATTGAGCTCTGCATCCGGGTCCCTGCTAAGCGGAGAGCCTGCTTCTCCCTCTCCCTGCTGCTCTGCCTACTTATGTTCTCTCTCCGTCTCTCTAATATATAAATAAAATCTTGAGAGAGAGAGAGAGAGAGAATGAGTGAGAGGGAGAGCATGAACAGGGAGAGAAGCAGACTTCCCTGCTGAGCAGCAAACCTGACATGGGGCTCAGTCTCAGTACCCTGGGATCATGACCTGAGCTGAAAGCAGACACTTAACCAACTGAGCCACTCAGGTGCCCCCTGTTAGGTTTTTCTAAAGTGTGTATGTTTCCATTGTTTGTTTTAATAGGCAGTTAACTTGGTTAGATATGCTGCAAACTCATCTCTTAGGCAAAAGCTCAAAATCTCAGCACAATTATTTTATCTTTAGCTGAAATTGGTCTCGTGTATTCGCTGCCTTTCCCCCTCTCTCACTCTCTTTTTTGGGATTCTCCCTTCACTTTCCAGAATCTGTGGTTGCCCTTAATTCTGTCCTCTGGTTCCTAGGGCCAGAATGATTATGGATTTTCTATTACAGTTCTAGCTCTCCTGCAGAGTGTTCTTTCAGCCTGCTCTCAGACTAAGAGCTTATAAAAATGGGTAGTTCAGGGGCACCTGGGTGGCTCAGTGTAAGCCTCTGCCTTCTGCTCAGGTTATGATCCCAGGGTTCTGGGATCGAGCCCCACATCGGGCTCTCCTCTCAGCAGGGAGCCTTCTTCCTCCTCTCTCTCTGCCTGACTCTCTGACTACTTGTGACCTCTCTGTCAAATAAATAAAAAATATCTTTAAAAAAAAAAAAAAATGGGTAGTTCACCCTAGGCATTCCTTTCTAAGTGTTGACTCCCAGAATCTACTTCCTTTATGTTCGTTCTCTAGCACTTTCAGATTTCTTTTTAAAATTATGTTCAGGGGCTCCTGGGTGGCTCAGTGGGTTAAGCGTCTGCCTTTTGCTCAGGTTATGATCCTGGGGTCCTGAGGTTGAGCCCCATGCTGGGCTCCCTGCTTAGCATGAAGTCTGCCGGTCCCATTCCCTCTGCCCCTCGTGCTCCCATTCTCTCTCTCTCTTTCGCTCTAATAAATACATTAATTAAAAAAAAATTGGGGGCGCCTGGGTGGCTCAGTGGGTTAAAGCCTCTGCTTTCGGCTCAGGTCATGATCCCAGGGTCCTGGGATCGAGCCCCGCATCGGGCTCTCTGCTCAGCGGGGAGCCTGCTTCCTCCTCTCTCTCTGCCTGCTTCTCTGCCTACTTGTGATCTCTGTCTGTCAAATAAATAAATAAAATCTTTAAAAAAAAATTAAAATGAAATTTTGTTCAGAATTCATAGTTGTTATCTGTGGGAGGGCTGGGTGTGGTAGGACCTTCCTGAGCCATATGAGATATGGAGTTTATTAGTTTCTTGACATTGAAGTAATTTAAACTATAAGCAATAGAGAGCTGTAGTCTACATTTAGATTTATACTTTTCTAGAAAATTTGATTTTTCAGTTGTGATATGAATTAATATCTTGCTTTCTTCATAACAAATTTATAGCTGATTGGCCGGGGTCGATATGGAGCAGTTTATAAAGGTTCTTTAGATGAGCGTCCAGTTGCTGTAAAAGTGTTTTCCTTCGCAAACCGTCAGAATTTTATCAATGAGAAGAACATTTACAGAGTGCCTTTGATGGAACATGACAACATTGCTCGCTTTATAGTTGGAGATGAGAGAGTTACTGCAGATGGACGCATGGAGTATTTGCTTGTGATGGAGTATTATCCCAATGTAAGTTCTTTAATAAAAATTAAAGTGACATTTATATTAGCTGTCAATCAAATTTTCAGGACTACTGTTCTGTAAAGCACTGGTGGTTTGCAGTTGGTTATTAATGGTCTGCAGTGAGATAAGGATCTCACATCAGAATGTGAATCAACTAAGTCACTGGTTAACTGTTTAATTCATCTGTCTCTGTCTCTTTCTCCCTCTCAGCAAGACTTTCTTGATGAAGGAAACAGTGTTTTGATTGACATTCATTCTGGTACAAGCTCCTTATCCCTGTCTGGTTATAAATAGTTTGTAGAAGAGCACCTTGAGTAACACTGACACATATATTTATGAAAGCTTTCTGTTTTATACTTGTAAAACAAAAGAATATAATTTGTATTTGTACTGGTAAGAGATACATTATGAAGAAACAGTCTAAAAAACTTTTCTACCTTAGTTTGGTAAAGGAGCATTTAATGTGAAATAATCTTTTATACTTTTTAATATTGGAGAAATAAAAATTAATAATGTTTAAATTATCCTTTCATTCTCTCCTCCCCTCTCTCACGGAAATGTCTCTTTTGAGATATTGAAATGTCATAGTTTATGAGGTCTTCATGGAATCCTAACCTACTTAAAAACTTTATAAGGCTGTTGCTAATTTATCTTGTCCTGTACAGGTAAATTAATTCCATTTTTTTTTGGTATGTGTTTTTTTTCCTTTATATAGGGATCTCTATGCAAGTATTTGAGTCTCCATACAAGTGATTGGGTCAGCTCTTGCCGTCTGGCTCATTCTGTGACTAGGGGACTGGCTTATCTTCATACAGAATTGCCACGAGGAGGTAAGACAATGAATAGAAGATGAATGACACCCATATAGGGTCAAAATTCACAAAGAGAAATTTTACTCATATCTTCAAACTAAGAATATATTTTATTTAATAGCAGATTTATTATTAAACAGCTGTTTGAAAGATCTGGCATGATGAAATGGATTTGAAATGTAATAAGAATAAGAAAAAGAACTTAAAGACTCTAGAGAGGTCATGGATCTTATTGAGATTTTTATTAAAGCTCTGATCACCTTCTTAGAAAAGATACATGCATAGTATACTTTTAAGAATGCTCTTTTGATTCTAATGGTTCACAGACCCTTTAAAATCATCATGCACTTAGGTTAAAAACCTCTTAGCTTAAAAACCTCTTAGCTAGGCTATACTACATTTCCTTGCATTTATTTGCTTATTTAAATGAAATACAGTGCATTGCCAATTCTTTACTTTTAACATCATATGGACTTTATTCTGTGGTTGGTTGGTCTTGAGTATAAAACCTATGTGTATCTTTTTATAATTCAGTGTTTCTCTTAGCTAGAATTAGGTTTGGTCAAATCTGTCAGAGGGGAAAATAACAGGCTTTAATAAGAATGAAAATTTTTTTTCCCATGTAAGAATTTAGAGAGAGGTGATCTAAGATTGGCTTGGCAGCACCATAGTATTATTGGAGCCTTATTATTATCTCTTCCATCATTCTTTATATATGGCTAACGTTTCCAAGGTCACTCATTGTCCATCATGCTATATATCTGCTAATTAGTAGGAGAAAGAAAGGGAAGGTAGAAGGAATTATACCCTTCTGCCTCCAGAAGTCCTACTCATACTTATGTTTTATTTTCCAGAACTTAATTCACACTTAACTACTGCATTTATCTTCAAGAGATGCTGAAAATACAGTTGTTATTGTTGTTGTTGTTGTATTTAAGCTGGGTGTGTTGGTATCTCAAATAATATAGGATTCTGTTACCGAGTAGAAAGAAGAAAATGCATGGTGGGGATTTCCTAACTGTGTGGTTGTATTCTTTGCCATAACTACAGTTTTCTTTAGCACCTGTGTGCATTTTTGCTCCTTGTTCAAAGTATCTCTTTAATTCACTTACTTTCATACTTTGTTTCAAAATACACCTCCCATCATAAGCTTGCTTCAAAACTAAATCTTTGTGCTTTCTCAAGCTTTCATCCCTTATGGGATTTTCTTGTCATACTATAGCCCAGAATATTGCTTTTCCAGTTTCTCTGACCTCTGTAGATAAGAGAATCGTTAATGTATCAATTTCTTAGATCTTTGTTCTATTCTGTAATAGCATGGATCATCTTTTCTAGCTGCTGCTTCATATATAAATAATTTCTCCTGAATAATTTATCACTTCATTTATCCTGACATCTTGCTTTTCCTGAATACAGAATTGACCAATGTTATTGCCTATGTCAGCAATTTGATGCACTTATTCTAGTGCTTTAGCACATTAACCATTTGGACTGTGTTTCCTTACTCTTAAATATTATTGTAATTCATTTAAAGAGCTGGCTTAGCACAGAATTTAAAATACCACACTAATCCTCCTTTTTAAGACTTGCATGATTCAGCAAGGTTTCAAGTCAAACATTGGCTGCAAAGAATGATTGCCATCAAATAAGAGTTTTATTTAATGTAGATGTTGCTCTCAAATATTACCTAATATTATCTTTTAAACTAGTTAACCTCTTTTTTTAAACTGTGTGCGTGTGTGTATGTTTGTATGTATATATATATATATATATATATATATATATAAAATATATGCTATTGCAAAAAACGTTAGTACCTATTTGATTTTTTTTCATGATTTTATTTATTTGACAGAGACGGAGAGAGCAGGAATATGAGCAGGGGGAGTGGGACAGGGAAAGCAGACTTCCCGCTGAGCAGGGAGCCCGATGTGGGGCTCAATCCCAGGACCCCGGGTTCATGATCCAATATGAAGGCAGACACTTAATGACTAAGGCACCCAGGCACCCCTGATTTTTAAAATATTGGAAATATGCTATAATATTTCAAAACATTTACAGTGTTATTTCACTCTTTTTTTCAGAGAATGCTGTTTTTCCCAGTATCTTCAGATGTAACTTTGATATTTAGCATAGAAATTTTATAGTAAGGAATAATACTATTATTATTTATTCAGCTGTTTTTTGCTTCAGAACAAATAAGGAGGAGTTGAACCTGTTTATTTATTTGTAATTGTCTTTCTTACGAATTTTTTCTTTAGAATGTCTATGAAACTTGTTACCATATTCTCCCCAGAAAAATCTAACAAAGACCATATAGCTCATAGATCACTCAAATATAAACAGAAAATTACTATTAACTAGTACATCCTTCCAGGTCCTTTGTGTGTGGGGGTGTATATGTGTGTGTGTGTATAAATATCCACAGAGAGACTTTTTTATTCAGGTTTTATTTTTTAACACAATTGAAATAATATGTCCTGCTTTTCTTTGAGATATTTGCCTGTCACAGTGCTGCTGCCCAGGGCAAAATCACTGTATATTTTGCTCCTTTCTCTTCATCCCCTACCCCCAAATAAAAAGGATTAAAAGGTATACCGAGGAGAACTTTAAGGGGAAAAGTCTCTCAAAGGGCAGTCTATAGTTCTACCTCTTGAATTGGTGATAAATCCTAATCTTGTTTCCTCTCTTCCTTTTCTTCTCTCTCTCTTACCTCTTTTGTTCCCCTTCTCCATTTCTTTTTTTTCTCATTACAAAGAAGAAAGTACTATCCTGTTTTCCTCTCTGTCTCACTGATTTGTTCATTGCCCATTCTCCCCATTATTTGCCTGGTTTCCCTAAGTATGAGATCTTTTAGTTTAAGTATTGATTTGGGGTTAATATACAAATATTTTCCAAATATAGAAACATTTTTATATCTCTTAATTTCATATATAAATATCACCTCGAGATTATACCATATATACTAGTATTATGGTTTTATGCAGAATAAAAAATGCAACTCTTCTAGGGGTTGAACGAATCATGTTAGTACAAACTTTAGAAAGCTGAAAATACAGTTGTTATTGTTATTGTTGTTGTTTTAGTTTAGTACAAACTTTAGAAAGCTGGACCATGAACTGAAAGGGGAGAAAATGAGCAGGAAAGATCAATGATAACTACCATTTTTTAGATCCATGGTAACTACTATTTTTTCCTCCAGCTGTGCTGTGTGCTCTTTTTTTTAAATGTATATCAAAGGAATCTTTATCCTCTTTTTAGTTTCACTGCTGGTGAAATTGCAATCTGGTTTTCATTAATGAGAGTAATGACTAAATACTGAGCCTATTTGTACCTAAATATAAATACTCAGTAAACTTATTATTGACTTTGTTCTGATTGCTCTGTTTCTTTTTATACCTAGAGAGTTATTTTAAGTTTAAGAAATGGTGGTATAAAATTTTTTTTCAATTCAAGAACTATAGTTTTGCTGAATAATATTTATATAAGGTTTCCTTATAGAGAGGGAAAAATACATTATGCTTTTCATGAGGTGCCTTAGGTTAGATACATATGTGCCAACTCTTTTAAATTCAGGTAAAACATACTCTGTTTTTGCCTTCATGGAGCATATGGTCTAGTGATAATAGAATGAATATAATAGTGCTTTGCTTCTCTGTAAAATAAGAAAATAGGTTTTCACATCTTGCTGAGAGATAGCAGCTCCTCTCCTCATTCTCCAGGTCCATTGGAAAACTATTCCTAGTTTGATTTGAAGAACTGAGGTGGGCTTAGAGACAGGGCTAAACCTAAGGACAGAACTGGGATGTTCCGTCACAGGTTTGATCTGTTAAGCCATAGGAGAATAGTACAACATTTGTTTACAAATTTTGGAGCCATCTCAGTTTTTCACTGATACTTATTTTAGACAAGCTGACTTTAAAAAATTTTTATACTAAATATTTCTTTCTCTGTTGCCTCCTTTTCTACCCTAGAAATGAGGAGAAAAAAACCAAGTGTGTGTTAAAATAAGAAGCAATAGCATGTTGGCTATTAGCTTGCAGCTAAATATTTAAAGCTTAATTAATTATACATGCAAACGTAGTTTATGTTGCAAAATATAGTGGAAATAGTAATGATTATGAGTTGAAACTTTGCTTTCTTGTTTCCTTTTTTGTTATTAGAAAATTAATGTTCAGAAAAGTAATACAATCATCTATATTTATGTAGTCCCTATTATATGCATGCTTACTTTATGTCCAAGAGTGCTATTTAAGCATTAATAAATACTTGAAATTATCTAAACAGATCATTATAAACCTGCAATTTCCCATCGAGATTTAAACAGCAGAAATGTCCTGGTGAAAAATGATGGAACCTGTGTTATTAGTGACTTTGGATTATCCATGAGGCTGACTGGAAATAGACTGGTACGCCCAGGGGAAGAAGATAATGCAGCCATAAGTGAGGTGAGTGTATACAAAAGGTATAACTCTGACATACCTTGGGAACATAATGAATGGCATTAAAAAAATCAAGACAGGACAGTTATCCTTACATGCTACCAATTCAGCATGTTAAGAATTACAAAATTAAAAAATATAAAAGAAATTATATGAAGTTTATCAGTTATTTATGGAAATCACTGCCATTCCAACTCATGTTTGACAAGTATTCGGAAGAAGTGTTTAGGAACTGACTTTTGAAGGAAGAGTAACATTGTCAGTTTGAGATAAGACAGTCATCTTCTGATAATCACTATTAAAATGTGGAACACATCCTTCCTAACCTTTTTCTCTGCATTCACATACATATGTCTATGTGTGTGTGTGTGTGTGTGTGTGTGTGTGTGTGTGTGTGTGTGTTAATATATATATATTATATATTTATGTATAAATAAATATATAGATATAGATTTTTTTTAACTTAAAACAATTTTTAGGGGTGCCTCAGTAGCTCAGTTGGTTGAAGGTCTGACTCTTGATTTCAGCTCAGGTCATGATCTTTAGATGGTGAGATTGATCCCTGCCTCGGGCTCTATTGTCAGCATGGAGTCTGCTTAAAATTCTCTCTCTTCCTCTCCCTCTACCCCTCCCCCTATTTTTGTGCTCTCTCCTTAAATAAATAAATAAAATCTTTAACATTTAAAAAATTTTTTTAAAATGTTAAATGGTACATGTATAGTTTTCTCATTGTGTCTTAGAAATGTTTCTGCATTGACATACATAGGATGGTATAGTGCATTCTTTTTGATTGATGAATAGTATTAAGTAGGATGGATTTCCCATAGTTTAATTATTCAAGAAGGGCATTTTATAGGTAAAAAATTTGGTATAGAAGGTTTCAGTGACATGTTTAGGGTCAAATAACATATCATTGACATGAAATTTATGTACAACTTCTGATCTAATGTATGGCTTTCAGAATATGCTACATTCTGTCCTGAAAAATATCACTGTAATTTAACAGGTTGGCACAATCAGATATATGGCACCAGAAGTCCTAGAAGGAGCTGTGAACCTGAGGGACTGTGAATCAGCTTTGAAACAAGTAGACATGTATGCACTTGGACTCATTTATTGGGAGATATTTATGAGATGTACAGACCTTTTCCCAGGTAGGAGAATTGCTATCAAAAATTGACATATGTTTTAAAGTGAAGCAGTTATATCTTCTTTTTCTACCTATATTAAATAAGTCAACATTTTTGCTTTTACTTTCATTTAAACCTTTAGTTCATTGCCATCTAGTGTTCAGAAACATCATTAGCAGAAGGATGTCAATCAGGAAAAATTTTTAAAAGGACTTCAAGTTTTGCATCTGAGTGCAGTTTAATTAATTGCTCATAATAGCTTATCTGTGTTTAGTTTGGTCTCTGATTGCTTTAACAGTCATGGTTGTCCTTATCCACCCTCTGAGCGTTTGATAAGCTACACTTTGAATGTTTCCTCAATTGACCCAAGTAAAAAATTAGAAACAATGAATTAACCATTGAAACACTTTTTTCTTTCTTTTTTCCTTTATTTTTTTCCTTTATTTTTTTATTTTTTCATTCTCCATTCTTTTTTTGTTGTTGTTAAGATTTTATTTATTTGACAGAGATCACAAGTAGGCAGAGAGGGGGGGGGAGGTAGTCTCCCTGTTGAGCAGAGAGCCCAATGCGGGACTCGATCCTGTGGCTTGATTCCAGGACCCTGAGACTACCTGAGCCAAAGGCAGAGGCTTAACCCACTGAGCCATCCAGGCACCCCTTCATTCTCCATTCTTGACTTTGTGCTTTCCTTCCTTTCTTTTAATGAAAGAACACTCATATAAATGAATGCTTATTTGAGGTTTATTTGAATTAGCCAAATGATTTTATAGTTTTTATCTTTTTGTTAGAATTATATTGCTGTCCTTATTGTCCTATAAAAACTTTAACTATCAATATATGCATTGCATTCTTCTAGATGATATACAAAATGATTTGATATATATAGCTTCTATCTTATAGGAATAACACCATTAAAAGCACAGGAAAAGGAAAACAGTCAATTGAATCAGCATTAGACAAATTATGAAATGGAACTATTGAATAAAAACAAGGATTAGTGGTAGGGTTGAATTTTTTGGCTTTAAAACTTTTAAGCATTTAATAGTTTATAATTCTAAAAATAAAATAAGTTAACAATTATTTAGATTGACTACAGGCCCATCA
The DNA here is from genome assembly GCF_002288905.1 of Enhydra lutris kenyoni. Taxonomy (NCBI): domain Eukaryota; kingdom Metazoa; phylum Chordata; class Mammalia; order Carnivora; family Mustelidae; genus Enhydra; species Enhydra lutris. Next base: position 14,400,806 of record NW_019154085.1, read on the forward strand.
GTTATTATTTAGAAGCATTTTTCCCTCTTTAATTGGAAGTACGGAGTACTCAATTGAAGTATTTTTCTGGACATAGCAAAACTGCAATAGTATCACACATATTATTGGAACTTTTGAAACTTTTTATTTCTATTATTGGAATTTGGCCACAGATTTTTTTTTTTTAATACCTCCTAATCCAGAATATTTTGTTTTTTAGAAGCATGTCTGACTAAAATGATTCTCTTACCAGCATTAGTATATTGCCATCAACAACAGTTTTTGGACAACTACTGCGGTCAGAATAACTATTGCTTTTGGTCTGATAAATAATAAAGAGCAGTATCAAGTGTTTGAAAAGGGAAAGGCAGAGTGCCTTGGTGGCACAGTTGGTTAAGCATCCAATTCTTAGTTTTGTCTCAGGTCGTGATCTCAGAGTCCTGAGATTGAGCCCCACATGGGGCTCCATGCTCAGCATGGAGTATATTTGAAGGTTCTCTGCCTCTCTCCCATGCTCACACACTCTCTCTCTCTCTCTCTCTCTTAAATCTTTTAAAAAGAAGAAAAAAGAAAAGGGAAAGGCAATTCAATCTTATTTGCAGATTATTTTAGTAACATGTAGGATGAATTGAAATAGAAAGAATAAAAGGCAGTTTAAAAAGGGAAAAGACAGACGCCTGACTGACTCAATCAATAGAGCATGTGACTCTTGATCTCTGGGTTGCAGCCAAGAGTTTGAGTCCCATTTTGGGGGTGGAGATTACTAAAAAAACAATAGTTAAAAACAGGGAAAAGAAATAAGGCGTTACTGTTTAATGGATACATAGTTTCTGTTTGGGAAGATGGAAAACATTCTAGAGTTGGGTAGTAGCGATGGTTGCACAACGTTATTAATGTACTTGTTGCCAGGGGACTAACTATATGCTTAAAAATTGTTAAAATGGTAAATATGATAATAAAAATAAAGGAAAAAAAAACAAGAGTTGCTATAAGAGATCCTATAATCTTGGATATGGAAATTGACAAGAAAAGTCACGTGTAAGAAAATGTAGAGGAGAAATCTGTCATTCTGCTTAGGTATTAGAAGAAAATCTAATTGGGAAATACTCAGAGATCAAAGAAATAGGGTGGCAGCCAGGAACTTAGGGAAAAATATTGGTTTACATTGGAAAGGTGAGTTAGTTATGGAGATTTTTGGATGGGGTATTGATGGGACAACTGAAGAAAAAAATTTTAAAGAATTTTTTAAAATTAGGAGGATTTGAGAGAATTTAAAGTGTTTTGGAAATTATCTATATACAGATGGTAAGTGGGAAGTTATGAGTGAATGCTGTTTCCTAAGAAAACAAATTAAGAATGCAAAAAAATTGAGCAATGAAGACTGCATATTGGGGGACCTCCCTGTACCAGTAGCTTAGTTAAGAAGACCATTGGTCAGAAAAATAGAAAACTAAGAAACAGTATCTTGGAAGTTAATGTTAGAAAATGTTAAGAACCCATATTGATAGCAGTAGTTGTAATATGAAGTCAAAAGGAAATAGAACTGAGGAATGATCTTTGAATTTGAATTGGAGGATGTCATTAGTATTCTTAGAGGAGATTCTGTGGAATAGAGAAGACAGAAATGTTACAGAGTATGGGAAGGAAAAGTATTAAGACAGCATAGGAAGAAGATTTAGGGTACTCTTAAAAATTTTAACAATGAAATAGGAGGGAGTTGAATAAAAAGGATCCCCAAAACATACTAATCAGCATAGAACAGCATGTTATAATGATACAATTCTTGGAAAACATTTTTTCAAACTTTTATGATATACCTCCAAATGCAGTACATGCTAAATTATTAAATGTAAACATTATGTTACGTAGACTGACTCTCTGTAAAATATTTGCAAAATAAAGGAATTAGGTGTCTGTATTACAAAAAAGGAGTGAAATACTGCACTATTTATAAAAAGGAGAAATATGGAAGGAAGAAAGAAAATAAGAAAGCAAGAGAAAAAAAAAGAAAAAGGAGAACAAGCATAATTTTTTTTTTAATTTTATTTTTTTATAAACATATATTTTTATCCCCAGGGGTACAGGTCTGTGAATCGCCAGGTTTACACACTTCACAGCACTCATCATAGCACATACCCTCCCCAATGTCCATAATCCCACCCCCCCACCCCCCCTCCCCCCAT
>NW_019154085.1:14403067-14413828 GCF_002288905.1 Enhydra lutris kenyoni
ATTAACCCTCAGTTTGTTTTGTGAGATTAAGAGTCACTTATGGTTTGTCTCCCTCCCAATCCCATCTTGTTTCATTTACTCTTCTCCTACCCCCTTAACCCCCCATAGAACAAGCATAATTTAAGAAGGGAACTAGAAAGTTCCTAATGCTTAGAGACATAATTAATAAATAGCAAATGAGGTGAGAAGAATAGTATCTGATATTCTTAGACATTTGATCTGTTTTGGACAGTTTGAAAGAAAATGGGATTATAAAACTTCCCTTGAGCAATCTACTGATTATAAAGTTTTAAGGAAATCCAGTCAGACTAATAGAATTCATGATGATGATGATGTCACTGACATTCATTTCTTTGTATCTCTAGTGCCTAATACTAAGTTAGCTCCAAATAAGTATCTATTAAACAATTAGATTTAGAGCCATGAAAATTTATTAGAAAATTGACAGTTCTTAATGTCACTTCATTTACAAAGTAAGATTGTTCATCAGTTTTATTTAGCAGGTTTTCTAATTTTATTTTAGACCTGATTAAAACAAATAAGTAAAATTGTGTATTTTTAATTATTCTGAACCAGCATTTGGGAAAAAATAAGCAATAGTACTTAGAAGATATCTATGTGTGTTGTGTTTATATCTCAGAGAGACAGATAAGATATACTAGTAAATATCTTAGCGTTCACAGATACTGTGGGTTGAGGTTTTATCAAATGAGGTTTCATGAATGAAAGTGATACACTAGCAGGATTGAATCTTTCAGTTTTGTCTTTCAAGTTCAATATTGATGGCAATAAGTATCTGCTTAAATGTTTAGAGTATGTGAAAATATCACTTGTATAGATAGCATAATATTCCAAAATTTGGGGGTTGTACTGCACAAATTATAGAATTAACCTTTGTAATATAATCTTTCTTAATATTGGAGGAGGGCAATTGTTTACATGTTGTTTTGAATATCCAAATTGAAACAAAAATTAAAAACATGTTTATAAAGTACTTTCTATCTGGGTCATTATAACTTTTATATTATCTCCATGTGAGTGAGATAAGGAAGACAGCCATTGCCATTTTGCTGACAGGAAAATTAAAACAGAATAAACGACTTTTCCAGGGTCTCCTCAGTGGCTTAGTCAGTTAAGCATCTGACTCTTGATTTTGGCTCAGGTCATGATCTCAGGGTTATGAGATCAAGCCCCGTGTTGGGCTCCACACTGAGCGTGGAGCTTGCTTGATTGTCTGTCAGTCTGTCTGTCTCTCAAAATAAGTAAATAAAATAAATGACTTTTTCTTGAGAAAGATGAAGCCAGGATTAGAGTTTAAGTGCCTTATCCTACAATCTGGTGTTCTTCCTTCTAATTTATCTTGTCATTTTAATGGGGTGGGACTGGTACCAGGAGACAGGAAGAATCTCTCTCCTGTGTTGTTTGTCAAGATTTTGACTAGGCCATTGGTTTTCTGACTGTTGGTCCCAGAGATCTTCTGTATGCTCAATATGTTTATTAAGTTTAATTTAATAACATTTTGTAAAAATCACGAACTTTTCATCACAAGCAACTAATTGTGCTTACTTGGTGATAAATAGGGTTATTAAACAGTGGTAGAATAGTTAATGATACTTAAAAATCCTTGCTCTAGATACTGTTTCTTAAGAGGATTTTTTAAAAATATCAATATATTAATTTTTCTATTATGGCCATTATCATAAAAATTTTTGTGACATTTGATACAATCTGGCTGGACTATAATAGAGCTGGTGACATATTAAGACAGGATGACTATACATCCTATATGCTTATATTTGGTTGTACAGACATGTGTTGTACTAGATCTTGGACTTTTTCCTCATATTCACCTCCCTTGATCCTTATATGGGATAAGAATTCAGCATTTTCAAGTATTAAGTACAACTTATATATATAATAACCCCCAATTTAGTGATACTAGAAACCATTTAAAAATAGCTATGTCCACTGTTGAAACTACCACTTGATTTATCAACAGACATTTAACTTATCAAATACTATTCTAAGTAAAGCATTTATTAATAATGTATTAAACCCACAACAGGATCTCTTTTGGATTTCCAAATATGCCCTAAAAGGTTAAAAAAAAAAAAAAGATTATGACATAATTTCTCTGTTTACTTGGTATCAGAAATTCTGCTGTTATTCCATCATTTTAACGTAGTTGGAAATTTTACTCTAACCTTCTTTTAAAAAAAATACACAGGTGAATCTGTACCAGAATACCAGATGGCTTTTCAGACAGAAGTTGGAAACCATCCCACTTTTGAAGATATGCAGGTTCTGGTATCTAGGGAAAAACAGAGACCCAAGTTCCCAGAAGCTTGGAAAGAAAATAGCCTGGTAAGAAAAACTAAATTTTTAAAAAAGAGGATTTATGACTGAATGTTTTAATGTTGTTTGAAGTAAAAATAGACTGTTAATAGTTTTTAGAGCTGTCTAATGCCAGAAATCCAACTTACTTGACTTCTATGATGTTATACATTTTCAAATTTTTCAATATAAAAAAGTCCTCTTTTTTGGTTCAGTTTCAGTCATTTCCAAATATAAAACACGAGTGAGACTAACTTGCTTCTGAAGGTTGCCAGATTGAGTAACAGCTGGAATAATTAACATGTTAATATTTTAAACATTATTGAAATTCCATCTTTCTCTCTTGAGAGTGGTACCAAAAATGGTAATTAGTGCAGATGTGTATATGCAGTGACTAATAGAAATTTAAACTACCTCAAAAAGAAACCAAAGTGTGCTTATAAATTCTACTTACTAAAAACGCAGTCTAGGGCACCTGGCTGGCTTTGGTGGATCATGCAACTCTTGATCTTGGGGTTGTAAGTTCAAGCCTCGCACTTTGTATCACTTTGTATAGAGCTTTCTTAAAAATAAAATCTTTAGGGATACCTGGGTGGCTCAGTCAATTAAGTGTCTGCCTTTGGCTTTGGTTGTGAGCCCAGGGTTCTGGGATCGAGAACTGCATTGGGCTCCCTGCTGAGAGAGCTTCTCTATCTCCCTCTGCCTGCTGCTCTGCCTACTTGTGCTCTCTCTCTGTCTGTCAGATAAATAAATAAAATCTTAAAAAAATAAAATCTTTAAAAAAACAAATTCAGTCCAAAACACTAAAATATCTTCAAAAGCTCCCATCATTTTGGTAAATTGTTGCTACGGCACCGTAAACATCTTACAAATATTTATATGCACACATACACACACACACCCTCTTTCTCTTTCTGTTATATAATTTTTTAACATAAATAGCATCATTTCATTATCCACTATCATTTCTGCAGCTTATTTTTTTACTCATGGGCAGTTTCTCATGTCAGTACCTATAGATGTATCTCTTTCTCCATTTGGTCAGTATTCCGTTATATGATATGTCATAATTACTGAATTATCCCTCATTGATGGAATATCCTGTATTTTTTTATTTTAAACATTTTTTTAAAGAATCATGAAGTTATGGGGCACGTGGGTGGCTCAGTGGGTTAAGTCTCTGCCTTCAGCTCAGGTCATGATCTCAGGGGTCCTGGGATTGAGCCCCACTTCGGGCTCTCTGCTCAGCAGGGAACCTGCTTCCCCCCCTCTCTCTGTCTGCCTCTCTGCCTACTTGTGATCGCTCTCTCTGTGTCAAATAAATAAATAAACTTTTTAAAAAGAGATTTTTTAAAAAATTATGAAGGTATGCCTATACGTGATAAATCAAATCAAATTAAGTGGAAGGGCGTAAAAAAGGAAAAGGAAAAAGCTACAGAACCCTACCACCAGTCTTCAAAAGAAACTCCTATTAACAGTGTTGTGAGGTTTTGGTTTTTGTTCCTATTTTTTTTCTCCGGGAGGTTACTGTTATAACTGTAAACACTATATCGTTATTTCTTATTATCTCTCATTTACTCTCTCCTAGGTTTGTAATATTTGAACTATTACTACATAATTTATGTTTTTCCACAAATAGATCTAAAATTTAAAATAAAAACATCAGAAATCGTAGAATTATGATTGTGTAAACATCCATTGCATAATATAGTATTGTACTTGGACTCATAGAGAGGGAAGTGAAAATCCTGTTAGTTACTGTAAGCCTCTGCTGCTTGAGAAAAATGTTTCAAAAGTCACTATCCACCCAAGTCTCTGATTTTTTTGTCACTTTGTTCTTTCTTTCTTTATAGATTCTATTAAGAAGCAACGTTCTTTGAAAATCTCATTCTTTTTCTTGCAAATCATTCTTTGATGAAGTTCCTCTTTAAGTGATGCCTGTTAGTATGTGCATGAGATTATGAATCATTGAACCTTCAAAAATGTTTATATCTTGCCCTCACATTTGAGTAATAATTTGGCCAAGTAATGGTTTCAAGATCAAAATCACATTTTCCTCATAGTGGTTCCTTTGAAATCACTATTCCACTGTCCTCAAGCATTCAGACATGTAAAGAATTCCAGAGGCAACCAGGCTCATTCCATTACTTTTTGTCTTTTTGTTTACCCCTTGTTTTCTTGTCTTTATGAGCTTTTAAGCCTGTTTTTTTTTTTTAATTATCACAGTTTACCTGGATATATGGAGGCGTGGATCTTTTCACACATTTTGTTTTGCGCTAGATGGGATTTCAGTTTGAAAACTCAGAGATTTCTTCAGTTCAGAGGAATTTTTCTTTATTATTTACAAACTTATTTCTTCTCTTCCATTACTTTCTTCTGAAATTCCCATAGACAAATATTGGTCCACCTGACATTCTAGGTATCAATGTTTTTCCTGTATTTTCCGTTTTTTGTGTTGTACATTGTTCAAGACTTACTCTCCTTTAACATTCAAATCACTCATTCATTTCTCACCTTTACCACTCTATTAGTTATTTGTTCATTAAAATCCTAACTTTTGACAGTCATATATATCATTTCTAGAAATTCTTTTTTTTTTTAAGTTTTTATTTATTTATTTGACAGAGAGAGATCACAAGTAGACGGAGAGGCAGGCAGAGAGAGAGAGAGAGAAGCAGGCTCCCTGCTGAGCAAAGAGCCCGACGCGGGACTCGATCCCAGGACCCTGAGATCATGACCTGAGCCGAAGGCAGTGGCTTAACCCACTGAGCCACCCAGGCGCCCTTCTAGAAATTCTTAATGTTTGCTTCTCCCATAGCAATCTGTCACTGTTTTAAGAATGTGATAGGAGGGGGCGCCTGGGTGGCTCAGTGGGTTAAGCCTCTGCCTTCGCCTCAGGGCATGATCTCAGGGTCTTGGGATCGAGCCCCGCATCGGGCTCTCTGCTTGGCGGTGAGCCTGCTTCCCCCTCTCTATGCCTGCCTCTCTGCCTACTTGTGATCTCTTTCTCTGTGTGTCAAATAAATAAATAAAATCTTTAAAAAAAAAAAGAATGTGATAGGAATTATTATTATCAATTATTTCTAAAGGTGTAAATCAGAATTTTTGACACTTTATACAAATAATTTTCTTGATTATAAAGAACAAAAATGAAAAAAATTCCACTCAACAGTTTAAATCACTTTGTTATGTATATTCACTGTCTGCATAGGATTAGAATACTTTCATTCTTGATCCTGACTTATATGGTGTGGTGGCATGTCAGAGAGAGGCTACAGAGAATTTGTGTGTTTACATTCAGATTTAGACTGAATATTTTCCTCCATTGGTCATTTTTGTCATCTTGTCCATTGGTCAGTGAAGGCTTCTGCTTCAAATGAGATTGAAATCTTCTTCAAGGCAACTGAAGACCTATTGCCAAAAACGTATGCCCAAGATTGCCTCTAAACTGCAGTCCGTAGTATGGGAACTGGGATTGAAGGTGAAAGGCTGAATCCTGCACCAGACTTCATTAGATATGCTAACCTCACAGAGAATCCCTCAAAGAAAAATCTTTTCATAAAATTTTATCTAGTAAAATAATTTTCTTCCTTCAGTTGTTTTATTTCACCAGAGAAATCTGACTCATTATTTTGAAAATCTCTTGGCAACCCTACCATTACATGATGACCATCATATGCATATTTACCTGCAAACTTTTTGCTTCCAATTTAGAGTAGGTTGTTAAGTGGGGGATAAAGTGATACTTGGTTTACTTCCAGTGAATCCACTTAAATCTAACACGCTGCAGTTAATAGAACTGCTTCTCTGGGGGCGCCTGGGTGGCTCAGAGGGTCAAGCCTCTAACTTCAGCTCAGGTCATGATCTCAGGGTCCTGGGATCGAGCCCCACATTGGGCTCTCTGCTCGGTGGGGACCCTGCTTTTCCCATTCTCACTGTGACCTACTTGTGGTCTTTCTCGCTTTGTCAAATAAATAAATAAAATCCTTAAAAAAAAACCCAACTGCTTCTCTGAAAAGCAATCCAGCACTAGAGAGGTACATTTTAAATGCATAGTGTAGAAAAAGATGGAAATGCACCTATGTCTAAAAGAAAACATTTTTGCTTCATAATCGCATTGAAATTAAAAAAAAAATTTATAGTAACAAAACTCAAAAAATCTTCCAAATATGAATGAGTCTAAAAACTAGTTTTTAGGGGTGCCTGGGTAGCTCAGATGGTTAGGCATCTGCCTTTGGCTCGGGTCATGGTCCCAGGATCCTGGGATCAAGCCCCGCATTTGGGTCCCTACTCAGTGGGGAGCCTGCTTCTCCCTCTCTCTACTGTTCCCCTGCTTGTGCTCTCTCACTCTTTCTGTCATATAAATAAATAAAACTCTTAAAAAACAAAGAATAAAAAACTACTTTAAAAAAAATTTTTTTTATTAACATATAATGTATTTATTTGCCTCAGGGGTACAAGTCTGTGAATCATCAGGGTTACACACTTCACAGCACTCACCATAGCACATACCCTCCCCAATGTCCATAACCCAATCACTCTCTCCATAGCCCCCTCCCCCCGGCAACCATCAGTTTGTTTTCTGAGATTAACAGTCTCTTATGGTTTGTCTCCCTCCCGATCCCATCTTGTTTCATTTTTTTCCTTCCCTACCCCCCAAGCGCCCCACTTTGCCTCTCAAATTCCTCATATCAGAGAGATCATATGATAATTGTCTTTCTCTGATTGAATTATTTTGCTCAGCATAATACCCTCTAGTTCCATGCATGTTGTTGCAAATGGCAAGATGTCATTTCTTTTGACGGCTGCATAGTTTTCTATTGTATACATATATACCACATCTTCGTTATCCATTCATCTGTTGATGGACATCTAGGTTCTTTCCACAGTCTGGCTATTGTGGAGATTGCTGCTATAAACATTCCGGTGCACATGCCCCTTTGGATCACTACATTTGTATCTTTAGGGTAAATACCCAGTAGTGTGATTGCTGGGTCACAGGGTAGCTCTATTTTCAACTTTTTGAGGAATCTCCATGCTCTTTTCCAGAGTGGTTGCACCAGCTTGCATTCCCACCAACAGTGTAGGAGGGTTCCCCTTTCTTTGCATCCTCACCAGCATATGTTGTTTCCCGACTTGTTAATTTTAGCCATTCTGACTGGTGTGAGGTGATATCTCATTGTGGTTTTGATTTGTATTTCCCTGATGCCGAGTGATGTGGAGCATGCTTTCATGTGTCTGTTGGCCATCTGGATGTCTTCTTTGCAGAAATGTCTGTTCATGTCCTCTGCCCATTTCTTGATTGGATTATTTGTTCTTTGGGTGTTGAGTTTGAAAAGTTCTTTATAGATTTTGGATACTAGTCCTTTATCTTATATGTTGTTTGCGAATATCTTCTCCCATTCTGTCAGTTGTCTTTTGGTTTTGTTGACTGTTTCCTTTGCTACGCAAAAGCTTTTGATCTTGATGAAGTCTGGGTAGTTCATTTTTGCCCTTGCTTCCCTTGCGTTTGGCAATGTTTCTAGGAAGAAGTTGCTGTGGCTAAAGTCGAAGAGGTTGCTGCCTGTGTTCTCCTCAAGGATTTTCATGGATTCCTTTCTTACATTAAGGTCTTTCATCTATTTGGAGTCTGTTTTTGTGTGTGGTGTAAGGAAATGGTCCAGTTTCATTTTTCTGCATGTGGCTGTCCAATTTTCTCAACACCGTTTGTTGAAGAGAGACTGTCTTTTTTCCATTGGGCATTCTTTTCTGCTTTGTCGAAGATTAGTTGACCATAGAGTTGAGGGTCTATTTCTGGGCTCTCTATTCTGTTCCATTGATCTATGTGTCTGTTTTTGTGCCAGTACCATACTGTCTTGATGATGACAGCTTTGTAGTAGAGCTTGAAGTCTGGAATTGTGATGCCACCGGATTTGGTTTTCTTTTTCAACATTCCTCTCGCCTTTTGAGGTTTTTTCTGGTTCCATATAAATTTTAGGATTATTTGTTCCATTTCTTTGAAAAAAGATGGATGGTATTTTGATAGGGATTGCGTTATACATGTAGATTGCTTTAGGTAGCATAGACATTTTCACAATATTTGTTCTTCCAATCCATGAGCATGGAACGTTTTTCAATTTCTTTGTGTCTTCCTCAATTTCTTTCATGAGTACTTTATAGTTTTATAAGTATAGATTCTTTACCTCTTCGGTTAGGTTTATTCCTAAGTATCTTATGGTTTTGGATGCAATTATAAATGGGATCAACTCCTTAATTTCTCTTTCTTCTGTCTTGTTGTGTTGGTGTGTAGAAATGCAACTGATTTCTGTGCATTGATTTTATATCCTGATACTTTATTGAATTCCTGTACAAGTTCTAGCAGATTTGGAGTGAAGTCTTGGGTTTTCCACATAAAGTATCATATCATTGCAAAGAGTGATAGTTTGACTTCTTCTTTGCCGATTTGAATGCCTTTAATTTCTTTTTGTTGTCTGATTGCTGACGCTAGAACTTCTAGTACTGTGTTGAATAACGGTGGTGATAACGGACATCCCTGCCGTGTTCCTGACCTTAGTGGAAAAGCTCTCAGTTTTTCTCCATTGAGAATGATACTCACTTTGGGTTTTTCATAGATGGCTTTGAGGATATTGAGGTATGTACCCTCGATCCCTACACTTTGAAGAGTTTTGATCAAGAAAGGATGCTAGGGGCCCCTGGGTAGCTCAGTTGTTAGGCAATTGCCTTTGGCTCAGGTCACGATCCCAGGATGCTGGGATCGAGCCCCGTGTTGAGCTCCCTGCTTGGTGGGAGGCCTGCTTTTCCCTCTCCCGCTCCCTCTGCTTGTGTTCCCTCTCTCGGTGCATCTCTGTCAAATAAATAAACTATATTTAAAAAAAAAAAAAAGATGCTATACTTTGTCAGATGCTTTTTCAGCAACTATTGAGAATATCATATGGTTCTTGTTCTTTCTTTTATTAATGTATTGTATCATATGGATTGATTTGCAGATGTTGAACCAACCTTGCAGCACTGGAATAAATCCTACTTGGTCATGGTGAATAATCCTTTTAATGTACTGTTAGATCCTATTAGCTAGTATCTTGGTGAGAATTTTTGCAACTGTGTTCATCAAGGATATTGGTCTGTAGTGTTCATCAAGGATATTGGTCTGTAATTCTCTTTTTTGATGGGGTCTTTGTCTGGTTTTGGGATGAAGGTAATGCTGGCCTCATAAAATGAGTTTGGAAGTTTTCCTTCCATTTCTATTTTCTGTAACAGTTTCAGGAGACTAGGTTTTAATTCTTCTTTAAGTGTTTGGTAGAATTCCCCTGGGAAGCCGTCTGGCCCTGGTCTCTTGTTTGTTGGGAGATTTTTGATGACTGCTTCAATCTCCTTACTGTTTATGGGTCTGTTCAGGTTTTCTATTTTCCTGGTTCGGTTTTGATGGTTTATACCTGTCTAGAAGTGCACCCATTTCTTCCAGATTGTCAAATTTGCTGGCATATAGTTGCTCATAATATGTTCTTATAATTGTTTGTATTTCTTTGGTGTTGGTTGTAATCTCTCCTCTTTCATTCATGATTTTATTTATTTGGGTCCTTTCTCTCTTCTTTTTGTTAAGTTTGGCTAGGGGTTTATCAATCTTATTAATTCTTTCAAAGAACTAGCTCCTAGTTTCATTGATTTGTTCTACTGTTTTTTTTTTTTTGTTTCTATTTCATTGATTTCTGCTCTGCTCTTTATTATTTCTCTTCTCCTGCTGGGTTTAGGCTTTCTTTGCTGTTCTTTCTCCAGCTCCTTTAGGTGTAGGGTTAGGTTGTGTACTTGAGACCTTTCTTCTTTGTTGAGAAGGGCTTGTATGGCTATATACTTTCCTCTCAGGACCACCTTTGCTGGGTCCCACAGATTTTGAACAGTTGTGTTTTCATTTTCATTTGTTTCCATGAATTTTTAAAATCTTTCTTTAATTTCCTGGTTGACCCATTCATTCTTTAGTAGGATGCTCTTTAGCCTCCATGTATTTGAGTTCTTTCCAACTTTCCGCTTGTGATTGAGTTCTAGCTTCAGAGCATTGTGGTCTGAAAATATGTAGGGAATGATCCCCATCTTTTGGTACCAGTTGAGACCTGATTTGTGACCCAGAATGTGATCTGTTTTGGAGAATGTTCCATGTGCACTAGAGAAGAATGTGTATTCTGTTGCTTTGGGGTGGAATGTTCTGTATATATCTGTGCTGTCCATCTGGTCCAGTGTGTCATTTAAGGCCTTTATTTCCTTGTTGATCTTTTGCTTGGATGATCTGTCCATATCAGTGAGGGGGATGTTAAAGTCCCCTACTATTACTGTGTTATTGTCAATGTGTTTCTTTGATTTTGTTATTAATTGGTTTATATAGTTGGCTGCTCCCATGTTAGGGGCATAGATATTTAAAATTGTTAGATCTTCATG
>NW_019154085.1:14413928-14504221 GCF_002288905.1 Enhydra lutris kenyoni
CCATTGTGTCATTTAAGGCCTTTATTTCCTTGTTGATCTTTTGCTTGGATGATCTGTCCATATCAGTGAGGGGGATGTTAAAGTCCCCTACTATTACTGTGTTATTGTCAATGTGTTTCTTTGATTTTGTTATTAATTGGTTTATATAGTTGGCTGCTCCCATGTTAGGGGCATAGATATTTAAAATTGTTAGATCTTCTTGTTGGACAGACCCTTTGAGTATGATATAGTATCCTTCCTCATCTCTTATTTAGTCTTTCACTTAAAATCTAGTTGATCTGATTTAAGGATTACCACCCTAGCTTTCTTTTGATGTCCATTAGCATGGTAAATTGTTTTCCACCCCCTCACTTGAAATCTGGAGGTGTCTTCGGGTCTAAAATGAGTTTCTTGTAGACAGCATATTGATGGGTTTTTTGTTTTTTGTTTTTTTATCCATTCTGATACCCTTTGTCTTTTGGTTGGGGCATTTAGCCCATTTACTTTCAGGGTAACTATTGAAAGATATGAATTTAGTGTCACTGTATTGCCTGTAAGATGACTGTTACTGTATATTATCTCTGTTCCTTTCTTGTCTACTATTTTTAGGCTCTCTCTTTGCTTAGAGGACCCCTTTCAATATTTCCTACAGGGCTGGTTTGGTGTTTACAAATTCTTTTCGTTTTTGTTTGTTCTGGAATCTTTTTATCTCTTCCTCTGTTTTCAATGATAGCCTAGCTGGATATAGTATTCTTGGCTGCATATGTTTCTCACTTAATGCTTTGAATATATTATGCCAGTTCTTTCTGGCCTGCCAGGTCTCTGTGGATAAGTCTGCTGCCAATTTAATATTTTTACCATTGTATGTTACCGACTTGTTGCCCTGAGCTGCTCTCAGGACTTTCTCTTTGTCACTAAGACTTTAAGTTTTACTATTAAATGACGGTGTGTGGACCTGTTTTTATTGATATTGAGGGGGTTCTCTGTGCCTCCTGGTTTTTGATGCTTGTTCCCTTTGCCATATTAGGGAAATTCTTCACTATAATTCACTCCAGTATACCTTCTGCCCCCCTTTCTCTTTCTTCTTCTTCTGGAATCCCAATTATTATAATATTGTTTCACCTATTGGATCACTTATCTCTTGAATTCTCCCCTCGTGGTCCAGTAGTTGTTTGTCTCTCTTTTGCTCAGCTTCTTTATTCTCTGTCATTTGGTCTTCTTTGTCAGTGATCCTCTCTTCTGCCTCATTTGTCCTAGCAGTAAGAGCCTCCATTTTTTATTGCATCTCATTAATAGCTTTTTTTATTTCAGCTTGGTTAAATTTTAGTTCTTTTATTTCTCCAGAAAGGGCTTTTATTTCTCCAGACAGCATTTCTCTAATATCTTCCATACCTTTTTTGAGCCCAGCTAGCACCTTGAGAATTGTCTTTCTGAACTCTAGATCTGACATATTACCAATGTCTGTACTGATTAGGTCCCTAGCCTTCAGTACAGCCTCTTGTTCTTTTTTTTGTGGTGAGCTTTTCCGTCTTGTCATTATATGCAGATAAGAATATATGAATGAGAGAATAAAATACTAAAGGGTGGCAAAGACCCCAGAAAAATGTATGCTAACCAAATCAGAAGAGACCCCAAATAAGGGGGAGAAGAAAGGGGGGTAAAAAGAAATTTTAAAAATTATATATATATTAGACTGGTGAATAGAACAGAGCCACCCACTTGATTTTGGGTGTATTTTGGTCTCTTAAAAGAAGCTACCTCCCAAAATTTTAAAGAAAGAAAAACTTATATATATATATATACCAAAATAAGAGTAAACATGATGAAGGGATGAAATATGACTGTAAAAATGGAAATTTTTTTAAAAAAATCTAAAAAAGGAATTGATAAGTTGGTTGGAAAAAGAAAAAGAAAGTGGAGAGAGTTTGCTCAGGCTAGAAACTAGAACAAAGCCCTATGCTAGATTTAGAGTATATTTTGATCTGTTGAATGAAATTGTATCCTGAAATTTTTTATACGAAAAAACCTTATATGTATACAAAAAATAAAGTTAGATAAAATGGAGGATAAAATATGACTATAATAATGAAGGTTTTAAAAGATTTTTTTAGAAAGGTATTTTTAAGGGACGCCTGGGTGGCTCAGTTGGTTAAGCAGCTGCCTTCGGCTCAGGTCATGATCCCAGTGTCCTGGGATCGAGTCCCACATCGGGCTCCTTGCTCAGCAGGGAGCCTGCTTCTCCCTCTGCCTCTGCCTGCCATTCTGTCTGCCTGTGCTTGCTCTCTCTCCCTCTCTCTCTCTGACAAATAAATAAATAAAATCATTAAAAAAAAAAAGAAAGGTATTTTTAAGATAAACTAGTTAAAAAAACATTAAAAGAGGAAAGAGGAAAAGTTTTTAAAATTTAGAATAAGAAAAAAATAAAATTAAAGAAATTTAATTAACTTTGCAAGACCAAAGAATCATGGGGAGAAAGCCATGAATTCCATGCTTTGCTTTCTCCTCCTCTGGAATTCTGCTGTTCTCTTTGATCAGTGAGCCTGGTCTTGGCTGGATTTCTTGCTGATCTTCTAGGGGAGGGGCCTGTTGCCTTGATTCTCAAATGTCTTTGCCAAGGTAGAATTGCGCCGCCCTTGCCAGGGGCCAGGCTAAGTTATCTGCTCAGGTTCGCTCTCGGGAGCTTTTGTTCCCTGAACAGTTTCCCTCGAGCTCTGGAGGATAGGAATGAAAGTGGCGGCCTCCCAGTCTCTGGCCCAGAGGAGCTGAGAGCTTGGGGCCCCACTCCTCAGTGTGCTCTCAGAGAAATGCAGTCAGTCCCTCCCATCTCCCTGGTCTCCGGCCACCCTATGTGTCACCCGGCCTGTGACCCAGCATTTCTGGCTCTGGTGCACAGCCCTGTTTGGAGTCTCCAAACCCAGCAGATTCCTGCCTCCAGAGAAGGAAGGTGAGTCTCCCCAGATCTGCCACTTGTGGGGTCCTTGCTCAAAGAGCAGTGGTCCAACTGTGCCTCGGATCACAGTTTAAGGTAACCCCTAGCTGAGAGCTCACTCCTCAGCTCCGTCTCTGTAGTTGGCTTCCCTGCTCTGATACCTGCGAGCTCTGCTACACTCAGACACCCCCAATCCTTCGGTGACTCCGCAGGGCCTGAGACCACACTGTCCCCACGAGGTTCCAGCCCCACTTAGCCTCTGGAGCAATGTCCCTTAGTGGAACAGACTTCTAAAAATTCAGATTCTGTGCTCCATTGCTCCACCGGTTGCTGGGAGCCAGCCCCTTGCCCTGCGATCTATCTTCCCGTCGCTTCGGATTCACTTCTCTGCACGTCCTACTTTAAAGAAAGTGGTCGATTTTCTGTTTCTAGAATTGCTGCTCTTCTTCTCTTTGATCTCCTGTTGGGTTTGTAGGTGTTGGGAATGGTTCGATGACTATCTACCTGAACTCCTGTGACCTGATGTCATCTCAGTGTGCTACTTCTCCGCCATCTTCCCCTCTTTCGTTTCTCAAAAAACTAGTTTTTAAAAACTGCCAGGGATGCTGCCTGGGTGGCTCAGTTGGTTAAGTGGCTGCCTTCGGCACAAGTCATGATCCCAGGGTCCTGGGGTTGAGACCCACATCAGGGTTCCTGCTCAGCGGGAGCCTGCTTCTCCCTCTCCCTCTCTCTGCTGTTCAACCTGCTTGTGTTCTCTCTGTGTCCAATAAATAAATAAAATCTTTCTTAAAAAATTGCCAGGGACTCAAAACATAGATCAGTCAATAAAACGGGGAAGAATAGTCTCCTGATAAAAGTGAAAGAACAGACAATAGTCTGAGGAAAATACATGAAAATGTTAACCATAGCTATCTCTGAATATTGGATTCATGAATAACTTTTTCTTTTTTCCCCCTCTGTACTTTCAGAATTTATAGTAAAAATGAACTGTTGTAAAAATTATATATATGTACACACAGTTTAAATTGGAATAACAAAAAATTGTAGATGAATTTTATTTTTAAAATGGTTTTTTTCCAGGGTGCTTGGGTGGTGCATTCAGTTAGGTGTCAGCTCTTGGTTTCAGTTCAGGTTGAGATCTCAGGGTCATGAGATTGAGTCCTGCATAGGGCTCCATGCTCAGCATGGAATCTGCTTAGAGTTTCTCTCTCCCTGTCTATCTGCCCACACCCCCTCACACCCTTTCCCTCTCTTACTCTCAATAAATCTTAAAATAGCTTTTTGTCTCACATCTAAAACTTTATGGTATAATTTGTTCAACTACGCTACCATTCTTCATGTTTCATTCTTTTCCAAATTTTCTTTTAAGATTTTATTTATTTATTTGTTGGAGAGAGAGCACAAGCAGCGGGAGCAGCAGGCAGAGGGAGAAGCAAGCTCCCACATGAGCAAGGAGTCCGTATGGTTTTAGATCCCAAGACCCTGGGATCATGGACCTAAGCTGAAGGCAGACACTTAGCCAACTGAGCCACCCAGGCATCCCCCTTTTCTAAATTCTTAACTTCCATTTCTTAATCTGTCTTGAATACTGGCTTGTTCTCTTTCCCCTCTTGAAATCATTTGTCTGGTTTATCTTTAATCCTTAGTCTTAGTTCTGCATAATCTCTCTTGCTCAACAGTTTTATCTAAATTTATTGTCATGTAAAAGTTTGAAACTGGGGCATCTGGGTGGCTCAGTCGTTAAGTGTTTGCCTTAAGTTCAAGTCATGATCCCAGAGTCCTGGGATCGAGTCCCACATCAGGCTCCCCGCTCTGCAGGAAATCTGCTTCTCCCTCTCCCACTCCCCCCGCTTGTGTTCCCTCTCTAGCTCTATCTCTTTCTGTCAAATAGATAAATAAAATCTTTAAAAAAAAAAAAGTTTGAAACTTTCTCAGTTGTTTTTTCCCTCCTCTAGTCTCTGCTTTCTCCACCCCATTAAATCTAGTCTTCTAAAATGTACTATATGTTCCAGAAGCTATCCCTTCTTCTTTTCACATTTATTTCAGTTTTTATATTTCTCTTCTTGACAAATCAGCAAACTTGCTGTGGTCTAGAATTCAGCATTTTCCATGCTTTTTTTCTCATACAGCCTACACTAGGAAATGCAAGTATACATCATGATATAGTGTCTTTAGGTTAATACTTAACCTTACTATGTACTCTGTGTTCTCTTATTTGCTATTCTAGTCTAGAGTATTTCAGTTTGGGGAGACCGGTGTAGTTATTTGTTTTAAATGTTGGCTCCCAACCCACTAAACTCATTTCATAACCCATTCATGAGCCCCCACTTCCATTTTCCTGTCATTACAGAGGAAAGATTTTTTAAATTTCTTGTCTTTTTTCCCATTTTTTCCTGCTTATCTTTCTTCATCAGTGTTTTGAATGATATCCCCTTTATCTCATTTACCCAAATGTTGGATATCATTATTTGTATATATGCAGTTAGAGTCCCTTGTTGAAGCACTCATCTGATTTTACCCGAATATTTATAATTTTCTTAATCTTATTTTCTCCCCTCAAAAAATTTTAACATTTGAAAGAGATATACTTGATATGGATTAAACTGCACATATTAATGATACATAATTTGTTAGGTTTTGGCATAAGTATATACCCATAAAACCATCACTGCAATCATAATTATGAACATGTCAGTTACCCCCTAAATTTCTCTTTTGTCCTTTTGTAGTTGCTTCTTCCTGCCTTCCTTCCTTCTTTTCTCCATGAATCCCCAGGCAACTACTGATCTGCTTTCTGTCACTAATGATTTGTATACCTTTTCTAGAATTTTATATAAATGGAACCATACAGTATGTACTATTTTTATCTGGCTTCTTCCACATAGTTTAATCATTTTCAGATTCATTCATGTTGATATGTATTTCAGTAGTTTTTTCCTTTTTATTGCTGAGTAGCGTTCCTTTGAATGGAACAATTCTTTTGAATGCTACAATTGGTTTACCCATTCACTTGGTGATGAATATTTGGATTGTTTCCAGTTTTTGGATATCAGAAGTAAAGCTCTTATGAAATTCTGTGTGCAAGTCTTTGTATGGACATCTGCTTTCATTCTTTTGAGTAAATACCTAAGAGTAGAACGGGTGCATCATGTAGTACATGTCTGCGTAACTTTTTGAGAAAGTGCCAAATGTTTTTCCAAAGTGACTGTACCATTTTACATTCCCACCAGGAGTATATGAGAGTTTCAGTTCCTCTGCATCGTTGCCAACACTCAGTATGACCATACTTCTTAATTTTAGATATTCTAATAGGTGTGCAATAGTATCTGATTATGGTTTTAATTTACATTTCCCTGATGACTAATAATATTTAGCATCTTTTCATTTGCTTATTTGCCATCCTTGTTCCTTCTCTGATGACACATCTATTCAAGTCTTTTGCTTACTTTAAATTGAATGGATTGTTTTCTTACTGTTAAGTTTTGAAGTTCTTTATATATTCTGAATACAAGTCCCTTATCAGATATATGATTCAAAAATATTTCTTCCCAGACTGTGGCTTGTGTCATTCTCTTAAGAGTATATTTATAAGGGCAGATAGTTTTAATTTTGCTGAAGCCAATTTATCAGTTTTTTCTTTCATGGATATATTTTTAGTTTCATATTTTAGAAATCCTTGTGTAACCCAAGGTCACAAAAATTATCTTCTGTATTTTCTTCTAGAAATTATATAGGTCTATAACCCATTTTGAGATTGTTATATGTTATATTTTGGATTTTTTGCAGTGTGAGGTATGAATCAATATTCATTTTTCTATATGTGGATATCTAATTGTTCCCATTTATTTTTAGAGACTACTTTTTCTCCATTTAATTAATTGCCTTTTTTTTTTTTAAGATTTTATTTATTTATTTGACAGAGACAGAGAGATCACAAGTAGTCAGAGAGAGGAGGAAGCAGGCTTCCTGCTGAGCAGAGAGCCCGATGCAGGGCTTGATCCCAGGACCCTGAGATCATGACCTGAGCCGAAGGCAGAGGCTTTAACCCACTGAGCCACCCAGGCGCCCCTAATTAATTGCTTTTTTAGTCTTTGTCAAAAATTCGTTGTCCGTGTGTATGTAGGTCTATATCCGGACTCTTTATTGTTTCATTGACCTATATGTCTGTCTCATTGCCAGTACTTCAGCATTTTACTGTGTCTTGAAATCAGGTAACATTAGTCTTCCGCCTTTGTTCTTTTCACAGTGTTTTGGCTGTTCTATGTTCTTTACATTTTATAACCAATGAATTTTGCAATCAGCTTTTTAATTTCTACATTGAACCTGTTGGGATTTTTATTAGAATTAAATTAAATCTATAAATCAATTTGAGAAGAATTGACATCTTAGTAATATTGAATCATATTAATATAGATTTTTAATTATTGTTTTATGCATTTTTTTCTTAAATTGTATTTGAAAAAAAGAAGGGTGACAAACCAAAAATACCCTATACTGGCTTTTATATTTACCTATGTATAGTTTCTTTTACCAGTGTTTTTCATTTCTTCAAGTTATTGTCTAATGCGCTTTCACTTGAGCCTGAATGATCTCCTTTGGCATTTCTCATAGGGCAAATCTGCTAGCCACAAGCCCCCCCAGCTGTTGTTTATTTAAGAATGTCTTAATTTCTCCTTTTGAAGGATAATTTTGTTTGATAATAGAATTCTTGGTTACCACTTGTTTTCTTTCAGTACTTTAAATATATCATGCCCCTGCCTCTGGCTTCTTTGGTTTCTGATGAGAAATTGGTTATTAACTTTTATTTAGGATCCCTTGTACATTTCAAGTTACATCTCTCTTGCTGTTGTCAAGAGTCTTCATCTTTGGCTTTTTATAGTTTGATTACAGTATGTCCCAGGATAGAACCTTTTGAGTATACTCTACATAGAGTTTATTGAGTTTCTTGGATGTGTTGTTTCTATTATTAAATTTAGAAAGTTTTGGACCATAATTTTTTCAAATATTCTTTCTGCCCCTTTTTCTTTCATCTCCTTCTGGGGTTCCCATTCTGTATATTTTGGTATGATTGATGACCTCACAAGTCTTTTAGGCTCTGTTTATCTTTCTTCATTTTTTGTTTGTTTTTTTGTTTCTGTTCCTCAGACTGCATAATTTTTTCAGTCTTCAAGTTCAGTAATTCTTCTCTCTGTTCATAGCTGCTGTTTGAATCACTGTAGTGAATTTTTCATTTCAGTTTTTTTACTTTTAAGCTCCAAAGTGTCTTTCTGGCTCCTTTTTATAATTTTTATCTCTTTATTGCTATTCTCCAGTTGATGAAAAATTGCTTTCCTACTTCCTTTAATTCTTTGTCCATGGTTTCCTTCATCTTTTGAGCATATTTAAATCTTTTTGTAGTAACTCCAGTATCTTAATTTCCTCAGGGACAGTTTCTTTCATTTCTTTTTTCCTATTGAATGGGGTATATATTCTTGGGTTTTTGCAAGCTTTGTGATTTTTTAAGACTGGATATTCTGAATATTCTGATGAGCAAAAAGAAATCAAAAGAAAAAAAGTTAAAATACTCCCCAAGCCTTTGCAGTTTGGCTTTGTGTTGGGGCCCTCCTTTAACATTCATCCAGACCCTTTACAGTTCTGCTTTAGCCTTCACTTTCTGCTAGCGCTAAGCCTAACGACCAGCCAGTTATGAAAACTTATGGTCTTCTCTGAGCATGCATCCCACCCTGGATGAGTGATTGGCTTTTCTAGGTTTCCCAGTATATGCAGTTTTTCAAAACCCTCATTCCCCCAAAGTGTCTCACACCCCAGCTTTTCCTCCCTCACTTCCAGCTTTTCTTTTGTGTGGTTCAATTTTTGTATTTTGCCCCAGGCAAAATAACACTTGTTCATTTGGCTTTCAGTGATTTCAAGGAATGTTCTCCACTTAGTCATATCTACTTCTCTTTTCTGAGAAAGTTCTGAATTAGGCAGAATAAAGACAGACCCCCTTCTTTGATTCTTCAGGGAATTCACAGACATGTTAGAACAGACAACATAATTCCTTGGGAACAATATCATTTTCCTCCCTCTGGAAATCAGGTTCCTATACGGGGAACACAGACTTCTGTCTTCACATTTTTACTTGGTTGCTCTAAACATTTGACTAACTTCCGGAGCTTCAGTAAGGTTGATTCTGACAGTTTTTACCAGGATTTTTGTATTTCTGTGGGAGCATGTCCCCTGGTTTCCTTCTTCTGTCATCTTCACTAATGTCGTCATACAATGAGTTGGGAAATACCCTTCCCTCTTTGATTTTCTGGATAGAATTGGCATTATCTCCTTCTTGAATGTTTGGTAGAATTCAATAGTGAAACCACTGGGGCCTGGATTTTTCTTTTTGGGAAAGTTTTAAACTATAAATTTATAGATACAGGAACTATTCAAATCATCTGTTTTTTCTTAAGTCAGCTTTGACAGTTTGTATCTTTGAAGGAATTTGTCCATTTCATCAAAATTGTCAAATCCTTTCTTAATATTTGTTTAAAGATTCTAAACTAACTCCCCATTGGTGACTTAATCTTCCTGTTTCTATACAGTTTATTTCCTTAATTTTCTCTTATCTACTTTTTTACTTATTCTGGGATATTCATCATTGCTTTACTTCTAGATCAACATTCTATGACCAAATCATTATTTTTAGGATCCTCAGAATTCCATGTATAGTCAACCTCTTTAAATTCTCAGCTATTTTTCTAATTTTTCCTCTTCCCTATTTCATATTAATTTACTTCTAAATGTTATATAAATGATTTAGTAACCATTATTTTAACTTTGTTTGGAACTTATAATAGATTTTTCTCAAAAAAATGATCAAGTTACAACTTCTATAATAGAACCCATTTATCCACTAGGAACTGGCTGTGTTCTGTCAGCATAGTTTAAAGCCAGTCATCATAGGATAATGTATAAACTGTAGAGCTATGCTGCCTGGGCTTTGATCTTAGTTTTGCCACTTATTAGCTATGTGCTCTAATTTCTCCTCTGGGCCTCTTTTCCTGCATATGAAAAGTGAGGATGATAATAGTACCTCAAATAAGAATTAAGTGAATTAGAACACAGTCTAGTACATATTAAGAACTCAACAGTTGTTAACTGTTATTATGCATCAACAATGATTCTGTCTTAAATATAGAAACTTCTCAGAGGTAGAGTTTCTGTTTACCAAATTTTATTCATCATCCAGGACAGTGCCTTGGTGAATGTCTTATTTTGGCCAGGGGTGAGAGTGGGTAGAGGTGGGGTCTCTTTTTGAAAAAGTGTTTTTACAAATTATTTTCCAACTGTATAATGAAAAGTAACCAATATAGCTTCATTCAGTGTCTCTCTTTGCTCCAGATACAGAAAACAGCCAATATACAGTTTTTAGCTGCTTGGATTTTGGTGTTCCTGAGCTCTTCCGGGCAGTTGGTGAATGGGTGCTCTATTTTGGAAAGGAAAGGGTCTCTTTCAGTTCTGTGTGGAAAGGCATCTAAATCTTTGTTTTAGAAAGATTTCAGTGTGTACACTTCATTGTGTTGCACTTCATGTTTAGTAATAAAGAATATGAATGCGTAGATCTGTGTGAGTGGTATATGACGGGTATGTGTTTGAATAAAAAAGTAATAAAGTTTCTGTGAAAGAATACCCAAGAAATTGGTAACATTGGTTGCCTGTAGACTGGGAAAATGGGTGGTTGGTGGATAAGAATGGAAGGGAGATTGTATTCTTTTTCTGACCTTTTGAATTTATTGACACATACGTATATTACCTAGTCAAAAAATTCATTAAATGTATGTGGTTAAAATTCAGAGTTCAAACAATAAAAAATTATTTTTAGCGATTCAAAAAATGTGCTGTCCCCAGACATCTAAAAGGCCCTCCAAGGAAACAACCACTGTTGCATTCCTTCTGTAGGCTTTAGAAATTTCTATGGATTACATGTCTATATGTTTTTATATCCCTTTCTAATATATAGATGGGAGTTACTACATCCACTTACCTTACAATTTCTACTTAGCAATTGGGAACATATACATCTTCCTAATTCTTTTCATTCTGTATAGTATCCATTAGACTGCAAGTTTTTAACCAGATCCCTATTAGAGGAAATGTGGGTAGTAGCTTTTGCTGTTAAAAATGATACTGCAATGAACATCTTATACACACATTTTTCTACAAATATATAAATGTGTTTGAGGAATAAATTCCTGGAAGTAGTGTTGCTGACTCAAAGGGTAAATATATTTATAATTTGTTATTGATAGATTACCTTCCAAATTGAGGATACTCCTGACAATAGTATAAGTGCCTGCTTTCCCATCACCAACACTTTGTATTATAAAAATATTTTTATCTTTCTTAATGTGATAGGTAGAAATGGATCTTGTTTCAGTTTGCAGCTAGTAAGTACTAGAACCAAGATTGGAAGCCAGGTTCTTAATTGCCACTCTTGCTACAAAACTGGAACTAATATTCTTAACTACTATACTATACTGCCTCAACATAGTAAGATTAAACATCTTTGCATATTTTATCAGGAATTTGCACTTCTTGTTTATGTGCCCTTTGTCCATTTTTCTATTATGCATTTACTATCATTTTTTAAATGTCTTGTTGCTAGCAAGCATCACAGAAATTCAGCGAAGAAGCATCAAAAGATGTTAAAACTAGTGGGTAAAAAGATGAATAGAGAATAATATATTTACAGAGACTTTAAGTATTTCCTCCACCCCAAAAACACTGATTAAAGTCTTAAAAAAAAAAACTGATTGAGTATAAAAGGGAAAAATGAAACTTTATAGTAGAGAAACCTGGCAGGCACCAACTCAGACATGTGATCAAGGTTAACTTCACTAGTAATGAGACAAATCAGAATTGTGAGCCTCTTGATAAGATGCAATGAGAAGAACACAGCATCTGTAGGGACGCCTGGGTGGCTCAGTTGTTAAGCATCTGCATTTGACTCAGGTCATGATCCCAGGGTCCTGGGCTCAAGTTCTGTATCAGGCTCCTTGCTCAGCAGGGAGCCTGCTTCTCCCTCTGTCTGCTGCTCCTCCTGCTTTTGCTCTCTCTTTCTCTCTCTGACAAGTAGATAAATAAAATCTTAAAAAGAAAGAAAAAGAGGGAAGGATGGAAGGAAGAAAGGAAGGAAGGAAGGAGAGAGAGGGAGAAAGAAAGAAAAGAAAAGAAAGAACACAGCATCTCTTTTGTGATTTTTCTGCCAAAGTTTCAAACCGTGAATCTAACCATGAGGAAATATCATTAAATTGAGATTCTAAAAAGTAACTGGCTGGGGCCCTTGGGCGGTTCAGTTGGTTAAACATCTGACTGTTGATTTCGGCTTGGGTCATGATCTCAGGTTTGTGGGATTGAGCCCGCACATGGGGACTCATGCTCAGCAGAAGTCTGCTTGAGACTCTTTCTCTCCTTCTCCCTTTGTCCTTCCCTCCCCCCAGCCCCATTCTCTTGCTCTCTCCCACAAATAATAAATGAGTCCTTTTAAAAAAAGTAACTGGCCTATAATCTTCTAAAATGTCAAATCCATGAAAGATAAGAAAAGTGTTAGATAGCATCTATAATTATGCTGCCATTGGAACATTAAATATATTTATAAAAAAATTTTGAAATTGTTTCAAAATTGAAAGACCAGTTCATTTTATCAAACCAATATCAAAATCCACTAAGGTAAATGTGTAACTATTTTTAGAGGTTTATTTATTAAAAAAAATTTGCTGATATCTGAACTCCCTCTGTTATTTTCAAATCCAAGTCAGTTTTAAATCCATTACATATAGTTTTTTCTCATGTTGATGGATTTCGTATTTGGAATTTGACTGCTTGCTAAAATTGATTTGTAATCCCAAAGCCAATATTCTGAATCCTTTTATGATCATTCATGGATATACACAGAGCAGCGAAAAACTTTAGTCACCAGATATACATGTTCCCAACTGAGGTCAACAGGTCCTCTGCCTTTTTGTTTCATCTTACACTATAAATAGATGTCCTTTTTGCTATTTTGTGTATTTTTGCTATTTCAGGGGCATTTTGTTAGTGATTTCTGGTTTAAAATAGCTCCCATGTGTAGTGCTAAAGGGCTGAGTAGTGTTCATAAGCCCTGGAAGGCTGTGATATGCCTTTTGAAGAAGGAAAAATTGTGCTAGATATACTTTGTTAGGGGATGATGTAGAATGCTGTTGGTCATGAGCACAGTTAATAAAATTAATAATACCTATTTTTAAAGGTATCTTTAAACAAAAAAAAAAAAAAAACAAGATTATGTATTGATCAGTTGACAAAAATGTTGTGGCCAAAGGCTCACAGGAACCTAACCTTATATTTCCCCTAGGAGAAATGGTTCAGTGTTCACTAATTCAGCATTTACTGCAACTTTGTAGAACATGACTACCATAAATAACAGATTCCGTTGTACTTCTAACATAAACACCAAACTTCTACCTCAGGGGGGTAGTTTTCCTTAAACTCCAGATGATCACTCTCTATTCTTCAGGTTCTTCCAAATTTTGAAAAATAGGTAGATGATTATTTAATGAGAGGATTATTAATTGATATCTATATCTGTTGTTTAAATTTTAATTTTTACTCAAAAGTCAGAGCCTGGAACATATATTCAAATAGATTTCAAAATTCAGTGTAGGGGCGCCTGGGTGGCACAGTCAATTAAGCATCCAGCTCTTGATTTTGGCTGAGGTCATGATCTCAGGGTCATGAGATCAAGCGCCACCATGGGCGCCACCCTCAGTGTGGAGCCTGCTTCACACTCTCTCTCTCTTTCCCTCTGCCCCTCACCCCCTCAAATAAATAAATAAATCTTTTTAAAAATCAGTGTTAGGGGCGCCTGGGTGGCTCAGTGGGTTAAAGCCTCTGCCTTTGGCTCAGGTCATGATCCCAGGGTCCTGGGATCAAGCCCCACATCAGGCTCTCTGCTCAGCAAAGAGCGGGCTTCCCCCCTTTACACCCCCCCCACGCCTGCCTCTCTGCCTACTTGTGATCTCTGTCAAATAAATAAAATCTTTTTTTAAAAAATCAGTATAAATTTCAGCCTTAAAAGATAGGTTTTGGATTTGTGCTGTGGTCAGAATTGGGGAACCAGCAATGCCACACTGAGGCAGGTAGCTTAAGAGCTAAGGGAGCAAGAAAGATGGTATCAAGGGTGGGCCATGGTGTGGATATTCATTTAGCATATGCCCACAACAAACACCATCAGATTTCTTGCAGGTTAAGATTTGTTTGTTAGAGAACACAAATTATTAGGAAAACACTAAAAATATTGCCAAGAAAGCTAACAAGGATTTTAGCCTAAAATAGGCTCGTAAGATAAAATGCCCAGATTAAGCATTGCGTGGAATACATACTAAAAATTATTTGTCAGTTATCTAAAACATTAAAATTAAGTGCTATTCTACATTATTTTTTAGATCTGGCAACCCTCATCTTAATTTTTTTGAAAGCATTTTAAAAGCGCAAGAACTGTGAATATCTGCAGCAAAAAGCTTTGAAGCCTAATAAACACAAGTCCAAAAAACAAGTCTGAAAGGATTCTGGATGACAGTTTATGAAATCTGTTTTTAAAAAAGGAAGTTCAAACCAACTTTCCCCAAAAGGGAGACTCTTGTTCATTGCTGATAACGATGAATACTACAGAATAGACTGCTTTTGATACTATCACTGAAATTAGTTTAAAGAAAAAGAAAATGCCAAGTCTTTAAACTTCACAGTTAGAGTGAAGTACTCTTTACCAGGCGTAAAAAAGCTAACCTAGAGATTGAAGATAGCCTGGTGCCAAAATTCCATCAAACTCAAAACTCATTTTTTAAGTGGAATTAGTGGCTTTTGATAGAAATAACAATGAACAATGTTAGAAACCCGTGACCTTGATGAACCACGTAACTTTTTACAACTTGCTCACATTTATGGCTAATTCTTTAGGAGTTAAGTTAAACCTTCCTTGTTTGCTTACATTAAGTTCCTCATCTTTTGAGAAAAATGACCCTTTACAAATCTCTGAAGTCTAAAATATTTTATTATAGCTGTGTAAAATATTGGTTAAAGATAATTGATTTTTCTTTTACCTCATGTCATTAAAAATCTTATTTTTTTTTAAAGATACACTTTTTGACATGTACTTTATTATAGGCAGTGAGGTCACTCAAGGAGACAATCGAAGACTGTTGGGACCAGGATGCGGAGGCTCGGCTTACTGCACAGTGTGCTGAGGAACGAATGGCTGAACTGATGATGATATGGGAAAGAAACAAATCTGTGAGCCCAACAGTCAATCCCATGTCTACTGCTATGCAGAATGAGCGGTAAGACCTTGGAGGGGTTTGACATTCATCAGCCAGTATTGAAAACTGAGACTAAACAGAGATTAGGGAAAAAGTACTATTGAACCAGTCTAAAAAGACACGATTAATTCATACAATCTAACGTTGTGGTATTTCTTTCGATGTGCCCATTTTTTTTGCTAGAGATTTTTGTTTGGCAGAAGTGCAAGATGGAATTTGTGATTTTTTTAATATCTCAAGATACAGTAAGAGAGGTTAGTCTTTATTAATGCTCCTATTTCCCTCAAATAATAAAGGCAAAACATCTTCATAGTTCCAAAAGTTTATAAGCACTTCTGCATATATTGTCTCATTTATCATTTGTTGCCATTATTTCTTCCTCTTACCTTTTATTTATTTATTTATTTTTAGGGAGAATAGAACTATGAAATTGGCTATTTAACCACTGTTTCACTAGACACCAAGATTTCAGTCTTCCTATCCAATGCTCTTTTGTTTATAGAATATCCTACTACTACTTAACATGAAAGCAATTCATTAGGTTTTTCTATCCCATCATGAATGTTACTTTATGAGACATCTCTTTGTTAAATTATGATCTTTCATTCTAAATAAAAGGGCTTTTAAAAAAATCCCTTTAAAAAATTGCAACTTTCAGATAATGTAACCTATGTTTCTTTGTTCCATGTTTGGGGGAATGTTTTCCCCAAAATTTGTCATTTTATTTAATATATGTTAAAATTTTTCAGAAAAGCACCCAGGAAAGAGTTACCAGAGAAAATTGAGAGAAAACCATACTTGATTATTGAATTATTTTTTTGCTATTTTCTGTTCTAATTTCTAAGAGCAATTTGTGTTATGAACTATAGACCCAGAATTGGGTTTACACTGCTTGTGTTTGGACTGAATTAGCTTCAGCATGTGAACCCTTATCCCTTATATTTCAGCAAGTCAAGGAAGGTAAAGACTAGCAATCCTAAATTCAAAATTTTGAACTTTATGCCACTTGAGGATAGTCTTCTACTTCTGTCTCCCCTGATTTCTGTATTTTCTGTGTGCTCTAGCATGTTATTTGTACCTCTCTCAGGAGTAAGTTACTTTTAACTCTAAGTACTTTTAAACTTTTCCTGAATGGTAAGAAATCCTTGATGGGACCCTCCCTTGTATTGACCATTTTTCACCCCCCTAAGTCATTCAGCTCTGTGTTTTTACATGCTGTTTCTTATGTCCACAGTCATTTCTAAATAGTTTCCCTGAAATCATGCACTATACAACTACTTTTTTTATTCTTCACCCTCCCGTCATTCTCCTTGAGCTGCTGCTTTTCTCCTAATATTTGTATCTATTAATGTTCCCATTGTTTAGTTAAAGCTATCCCGGCCTTTATTTTATTTTTTTCCTGCCTTTATTTTAAATGACCTAAATATATTTAGTGTGATGCTTAAGAACCATCCCTCTCAAGGTATGATAAGGACTGTGAAGAACTCTTGATAACTGGAGTGTAGTTCTGAATTGTTCCTTTATCTGAATGTCATACTCTGTCTTATACTCTTAGTCTGTAGAAGTTTCATTGATATGGCTCAGTTTACCCCCAGAAAGGTACATTCCATTGCTAGACTTCCTCTTAATGGAAGCATGGAAGCACTCTGGAAGAACCTAAAAGCTTATATTCTTTTTACCATTTGGCTGTTGTAACTTAATTGGTAAAGTATTTATTGAGTCGCCACTATGTATCTAGGATTGTAGGAGTACAAAAGAAACATATAGTGGCTCCTCCTCTCATGAATCTTTATATCTGGTTGTGCAAGTATACAGTTCATAAAGATGTATTTGGTAATGTTACAAAGCTATAGGGGAGATTTTTTAAATTAACTGTTATAAACCAAAATAATGAACATCCATAAAAATCCTATCTAGATCCACTAGGTTTTCAGTAGTCTTATTTCATATAAAACTAGCATTTAGGGGCACCTGGGTGGCTAATTTGGTTAAGTGTCTGCATTTGGCTCTGGTCATGATCTCAGGGTCCCGGGATTGAGCCCCACTGGGCTCTGGGCTCAGTGGGGAGTCTGCTTCTTTCTCTCCCTCTGCCCCTCTCTTCAACTCTTGCTCTCTCTCTTGTGTGCTCTCTCTCTCAAATAAATAAATAATATCTTTAAAAAAAAACAACAACTAGCATTTAGCAAGTTATTAATTGACACTTAATTGTGTGATCAGAATTTTTACATTACCTCTAATGCAGTGTGGTTAGGAATAAAATAAAAAGCAGTTCATCCTTTAAAATCAGAGGTATTAAACTTGGAGGGTCAGTTTGCCATAAGTGTACATTCTCAGTGTGGCACTTTTTTTCTTTCTTTAAGCAACCTGTCACACAATAGGCGTGTGCCAAAGATTGGCCCTTATCCAGATTATTCTTCTTCCTCATACATTGAAGACTCTATCCATCATACTGACAGCATTGTGAAGAATATTTCCTCTGAACATTCGATGTCTAGCACACCTTTGACTATAGGGGAAAAGAACAGAAATTCAATTAACTATGAACGGCAGCAAGCACAAGCTCGAATCCCCAGCCCTGAAACAAGCGTCACCAGCCTGTCCACCAACACAACAACCACAAACACCACTGGCCTCACTCCAAGCACTGGCATGACCACTATATCTGAGATGCCATACTCAGATGAAACAAATCTGCATGCCACCAATGTTTCACAGCCCATTGGGCCAACCCCTGTCTGCTTACAACTTACGGAAGAAGACTTGGAGACCAACAAGCTGGACCCAAAAGAAGTTGATAAGAACCTCAAGGAAAGTTCTGATGAGAATCTCATGGAGCATTCTCTTAAACAGTTCAGTGGGCCAGACCCACTGAGCAGCACCAGTTCTAGCTTGCTTTACCCACTCATAAAACTTGCAGTAGAAGCGACTGGACAGCAGGACTTCACACAAGCTGCAAATGGCCAGGCGTGTTTAATTCCAGATGTTCCACCTGCTCAGATCTATCCTTTGCCCAAGCAACAAAATCTTCCTAAGAGACCTACTAGTTTGCCTTTAAACACCAAAAATTCAACAAAGGAGCCCCGGCTGAAATTTGGCAGCAAGCACAAATCAAACTTGAAACAAGTAGAAACTGGAGTTGCCAAGATGAATACAATCAATGCTGCAGAACCTCATGTGGTGACAGTCACCATGAATGGTGTGGCAGGTAGAAACCACACTGTTAACTCCCATACTGCCACTACCCAGTACGTTAATGGGGCAGTACCATCTGGCCAGACAGCCAACACAGTGGCACACAGGGGCCAAGAAATGCTGCAGAATCAATTCATTAGTGAGGATACCCGACTGAATATTAATTCCAGTCCTGATGAACATGAACCTTTACTGAGACGAGAGCAACAGGCTGGCCAGGACGAAGGTGTTCTCGATCGCCTTGTGGACAGGAGGGATCGGCCACTGGAAGGTGGCCGAACTAATTCCAATAACAACAACAGTAATCCATGTTCAGAGCAAGATGTTCCTACACAGGGTGTTCCAAGCACAGTAGCAGATCCTGGACCATCGAAACCCAGAAAAGCACAGAGGCCTAATTCTCTGGATCTTTCAGCCACACACGTCCTCGATGGCAGCGGTCTGCCGTGTAAGTGAAGGGGTCATTTAATCTCTCCTGCTGTCTTTGGGACCGTTTAATTACATAGATAAAATTAAATTGTGTTTTCAACTAGCAATTACTTAGTTTACCGCTTTTGGAAACATGGTAAGCCACTTGATTGGACTCAAAAGTAATCAGACTGTTGTAAAGAAGAAAAGTAATTTTTTGTTGTTGGTAATTAGACAATGTCACACAGTCAGAACTTAATACCAACTTTAACACATGCGTACATAGCTGCTGGTTCATAATGCAGTTCACGTACTCGCTGTGGATGGTTGAAACTAAGTAAATACGAGTTGAAAAGCTCCAGGTAAAATGATGTCAGTAGAACTTTGAAACGGTTGTTGAGTATATTAATATCTATTATATACACATCTAGATTTTATCAGACTAACCTTAACTCTTTAAAGTCTGGAGAAAATTCAGAAAAAATCATTATTTTTTTTTTTAAACTGAAGTTCTTGGTTTTGGGGGGATTTTTTTTTTTTTAGTGTCATCTTGTCCAAGAGTTATGTGTTGAGCCTCCTGCCTGCCTATGGCATCTTGCCACAGGTCCCCTAGACAGATAACTTGATACATGGTTTCTAGCTCTAAAGGGATTGTAACACAAGACAGCACACCAAAATCTTTAATAGTCATCATTATACAAGTGATTTCTCTTTTAGGCTGATAGCACTTTATGAAAAAGAGCAGTCATGTTTTATGGTTGTTGTCAAGGACTACAAAATGGCCTAAAGGGATTTGGCTCTCAGAAATTAATCAGTAGGGGGCACCTGGCTGGCTCAGTCAGTGGAGCATGCAACTTGGTCTTGGCATATGAGTTTGAGCTCCATGTGGGCCTAGAGTTTACTTAAAAAAAGAAAAAAATCAGTAGAATCTATCCCCTTGTTTAAGTGGCTTGTATTATAGACCAATTGATACACCCTATAGCAGGGCTCCATAGCAATAAAATGTCTTGTCAGTTGTGGGAAGGGGAAATTACTAGAAAATTCATACTATAGTATTTATATTATTCTTCTGAAAATATTATATGCCATGTACCTTTAAAACTTGATCTGCTTTGAACATTAAGTAGAATGATTAAATGCGTTTTGCCAAGTTAGGAACACCACCAACAAGCAAAGAATTTGAGAATACAGCTGAAAACTTCCAATTTTCTCCTCTGTTTTTGCTTGCCCAATAGAATAATCCAACCAGTTATGAAAACGATTGGGCTTAAAGAGTCTCAGAATAAGTTGGTTAAGGTTTGCCTAGAAAATAATTGCCTGGCATCGTGAATTTCAAGTAATGTCTATTAATACCTCCTGCAGATACTAGTTTGATCTGTTCTTGAGTTACAACCCTAATTTCTTACTATTTAATAGTTTCTTTATATATAGTTTATTTTCCTGTCCTTTTATTTCCAGTCGGTGAGTCAACACAAGATGGCAAATCAGGATCTGGTGAAAAGATTAAGAAACGTGTGAAAACTCCCTATTCTCTTAAGCGGTGGCGCCCCTCCACGTGGGTCATCTCCACTGAACCACTGGACTGTGAGGTCAACAACAATGGCAGTGACAGGGCAGTTCATTCCAAATCCAGCACCGCAGTTTACCTTGCAGAAGGAGGCACTGCCACAACCATGGTCTCTAAAGATATAGGAATGAACTGTCTGTGAAATATTTTCAAGCCTATGGAGTGAAATTATTTTTTGCATCATTTAAACGTGCAGAAGACATTTAAAAAAAAAACTGCTTTATCTTCCTGTCAGTACCCTCTCCCACCCTGCAACAGGACTTGCTTTAAATAGATTTCAGCTATGCAGAAAAATTTAGCTTATGCTTCCATATTTTTTAATTTTGTTTTTTTAAGTTTTGCACTTTTGTTTAGTCTCATTAAAGTTATATTTGTCTGTTATGACCACAGAATTATATGTGTGTGTATCAAAAGTGGTCTCAAAATATTTTTTTAAGAAAAAAAGCAAAAACAATGTATTGCTGATAATCAGTTTGGACCAGTTTCTAAAGGTCATTAAAACAGAAGCAAATTAAGACAGGTTTGACTGCAGTGGTGTCTGGTATCCATGTTTTATTTCTGGGCACAAGCTAGTTTATATGTTGAACTGTTCCTGAACATATTATCTGTTGGACATTCTTTTCTCTTGTGTTTTGTTGAACGTGCAATAGTCTATAGTCCACAAATAAGCTTTCTTGTAAGCTCTCTTCCTAACAGAGCACACATTCTTCCATAGTAAATACATTTTTCTGCCCCAACCCCCATACTTTTGGCAGGTCAGTTCTATGGCAGTGATTTTTGCACAAGAGAGAGCAGCTACCTGATTTCTTGCTTTCTCTCTCCTTATGGAGAATGCAGAAACATTGTCTCAAAGGACTCTAAAAAAGGAACTACCAAAACCTAACTTGAAATGCCATTTCTTTTAACCTTCCAAGTCCTAAATGTTTCTTTCCAGGCATTTTAATAAACCTATTTGGTTCTGGTTTTTGGAAGTTCATAAGAGAGCATAGAACAAAGTAAACGAAGTCAAATATTAGCCTTTCTTCATTTTATTTTATTTTTATATGTATGTTCATGATCCATATTCATTTATTTAAGAAGCACATTTTTATCGGAAAACTTACAGAGCTATACTTATAAGGAATTTTTAAGTAGGTAGATGGTTAGGACTATATAGTGTTAGAGCCTTCATTCTCTGAATAGGCCATCTTTGACTCAAATAAAATTACATTTCCTATTTAAAATAACTTCAAAAGTAATTCATAGTTTCGAACCAGTAGTAACTTTTTATTCTCTTCCCACGCAATGCCTGGTGACTTTATCTGAAAATGAGTCCTCTTCCCATGACCTAAAACACTGTGTGGAAAAACCATTCATCTGGCATGCCAAATCCCTGTGGAAGGAAAGATTGCTGCCAAACCTATCATTTTTGAGCAGACTGAGGCTTACCTCTCTTTTTTCAAAACTGTTTCTTCACTAACCCCATTTTCATAATTTGTCTTTTTCCCAGCTTTTCCTATGATCTTTGATATATGAGCAGCATTTATTATTTACATTATATTAGAATATACCTTTTAGTGATAACATATTAAGTATCCTTCAAGTCATATTGTTTTTTTAAAAGCTTCCTTTGCTTCTTTCCTTACTGATAGTTATCTCTAAACAACAACCTCAGCATGTTTTTTTTAAATAAAGCACTTTATGTCAAATAAGGGACTTTTTTTATAAGCACAAATTATTTTCTATCAATTTGCAAACAGTGATGATCTCACTTAATTTTTCCAGATTCTCAGAGTACTTAATAGATGTTATTTAACTAAGTTCTAAGATTTCTCTGAAATGAAACAGCTAAGAGAAAAACACAAATGCCCATATTCTTGCTTTTAGGTTTTTATCTCCTGAACAATGTTTTCTCACTTGTATTCCTCTATCTTCATCATTTAACTAAAGATAACATAAGTTTCCCAATTTGCTGTCCAAGATATTTATAATTTACTTCTTTTTTTTTGGTCATCTATTATAATCCTATAATCCTATGAGTTAGATGTTATAATACTTCACATTTATGCTGATGATGGATGGCTGAACACAGTTTTGAATTTTTAGAATTAAGATGATTTTTTTTAGTGCCCAGGATATCCACCTTTTGTGTTTTATTGGCCCTTCTCTTGATTCAGATACTTAACATTTTTCAGTCTTCTGGCATAATTATTTTCCTATCTATGTAACAAATTATTTATATCTTTCTCACCAAATTTTCACTTAGTTCTCTTGCCTTTAAATGTCTTTAAACTGCATTTCATTATTTTCAAACACGTGTAGGATATCTTTGAATCAAAGTAAATTACATTCCTTCTCCAATTGAGGATAAATGACCATTTGAGATCTAACTGATCATTTCCTGACCAAAGTTATCCTACATTACTTTGTGTTTAGGCTACTTGGTTGTAATTTTTCCAGCATCTTTTTTTTTTTTTGATGTTTAATAATAAAATGCTTTCAGGAATTAATATACCAAAATAAAAGAATCCTTTTAAGTTTCCCATTTCATGCAAGCATGTTTAAAACAAATAATTTTCTTTCCCTAGTTTTTTTTAGTAGATCCTTAAAAAATAGGAAGAGTAAAAATTGTACATCAGACCAATTTAGAATCTGTAATATACAAGGAAGCAAAATTACTTAAAATATTTGCTAACTTTATTCATCTAATAATGTTTCTTAAAGCGAATATTTAACTGCTGTCACAATATTTTGCATGTAGAAAAGCATTTGGATCCTTTAAACAAAGGCCATTTAATGAAAAAGATATTAAAATTCACTTTGCTAGTTTTACAACCTTAAAAGCATCATAATAGGTAATCAAATCCTAATATTAATTCCCTGATCTATCCTAACTATGTCAGAACTAGATCATTTAAAGAACTTGATTTGAATTGGGTTTAGACAAAAATTATTTAATCATAATTCCTAACAGTGTTCCTCCTTTTTAAATTCAGAATTTGGGGAAAAAGAAACCAATATCAGTGTAAAATGTTATGAAAGGGCACAGGATTTGAATAACAGTTACGATTTGTTATATACTGAATGCTGGGATATACATACACAACTCTTTTAATCCTCATAGCAACTATTTAAAGATCATAGTTAATATTTCCACTTTACAGATTGAGGAAATTGAAGCAAAGAAAAGCTAAGTCATTTGCCCAAGTTCCACATCCTAGTAATAGAGAAAGCTAGATTTTAACTTGGGTTTGCCTCTCCACATCTCTCTCATCCACACCACACTGCCTACATACTCTATGACAGGATGTGTGATATAGTGACATTTTGTAAGAAATTCAGTCATTACACTCCAGCACAAATGCGGCTTGTATATAGGCCGAACCAAATACCTTAATCACTTTCAAAGTTAGACGAACATAAGACATGTGGACATGTCTATGCTGGCTGTTGCTTAAGAAATAATTGCTAATTCAAGATGAAATTCAATCCCACATCTGCCATTATGAATCCTAAAATTATTTCGCTTCTCTTTACTCCTAATATTTTTGCGTTGTAGAACTAAAGTAAAGTAAATTTTAAGGGGAAAGTGAAGGTGGCTTATGAAAACAAAGATTTTCCCTAAATTGATTCCATACTTGACTTGGAGGAATTAATTTAACATGGATTTTAAGTCTCATCAATCCTTTGACTCCATCTTGAAAATTTCTGCTTGTAATGACTTAGAGAAAATTTTGCTAATCCAAAGAGCTAATTGAGGAGGACATAGAAAGGATACAAAGGTATCTTTTTTTACAAAGCAGTTTCAATAGCTTTCTTACACAAACCCACTTATTGCAGAAAATGTACATTGGTTCTGAATGTGAAAATAATTAAAGGTAAGAGCACTCAAGTAAGTATGTGTTTCAGAGGGAATTGTCACAAAATTTGGCAAGTGTTTTTATTTAAAATATTTTCAAGTTTGGCATCTAATGCCAAATAGAATACCTGGTAGGCCACAGCTATTTGCTGAACTTTCCATTCTCAAAGTCATTTAAAATGGAAGAATATTTCAATAATTTTTTTTGTTTCTTTTTTCAATATTTATGGAAATGAATATTTCGTTGGAGGAAGTTAGCTCCTAGAACTTCAGATTACATTGTATTCCTGAACAGCCTTCTATAAATTTATGTTGAACTTACTACCAGTTATGTGCAGGTCATTGTATAACTATTCACAGATTGCTTTATATATTACTTTATCTTCCAAAGCTAACGTACTAGAAATTGTACACACAGTTGATTATCTAGACCTGTGTAACACTCCCACACACACCCCAGGAGTTTTTTTCAGACTGAAATGTTTCTAAATATACCTTTTGCTGTCAGTTCACTCTTCAGCAGATAAAATTGCATTTTAATTTGTAGATTCTGAACTATGCAAATGTTAGCCAAAACTACCTTGCATG
Source organism: Enhydra lutris kenyoni (assembly GCF_002288905.1). Lineage (NCBI taxonomy): Eukaryota > Metazoa > Chordata > Mammalia > Carnivora > Mustelidae > Enhydra > Enhydra lutris. Next base: position 14,438,756 of record NW_019154085.1, read on the forward strand.
ATCCACTCTTAAATATACTCCTTGACTTAGTAAATCTGGCAAATCACTGTTTGAGCTAGTTACACAAATGTTATTATCAAAAGAAAGCTTTTCTATAGCTTCTCAGATTAAACTAGTATAGAAGAAAGGAAATCTCAGGGTGCTCTGGTGCACCTACCCATTACTTTCCTTCAACTGCCTTTTAGTTTGTGTCTGACTTACTGTATCCCTTAGTTATCTGAGTTGCAATCTTCTGTGTCAGGAAAGTTTTCTTCATGTCTATTCTGCTTCCCTCCTGTTTCATTTTATGTGCATTTGTCTCCTCCAGCAGTTAAAAAAAAAAAAAAAAAAAAAAAGAACAGTTGGCCATCTTCTCCAGTATTGTTATTTTTCATTATGCTTCAAGCTTCTCAGTTAACATCTAAGTCTCAGTTCTTCAGACAAAACTGCTTTGGTTCCCTTAGCATTTCCTTCTCAGCCCTATTTTAATAATTATTTATACTTAAGAACACCTAAAATTATATTTTACATTATATTTGAATTCATTACTCCCATTTAAATAATAGTTCAGTAGGATAGAATTGAGAATTTGAGATGTAGTAACATCTGAATTGTTTGACAATGGATCCAACCATCAGATTGTCAGAAAATCAGCACTTAATTTGAGTTTTGTATTATCTAACACTTCCTACTAAATTGTGGAGTTTTATAATTTTATATTCTCATTAGTTGTAACTAAAAAGCCATGCATACAGAATTGTATATAATTTTGCCATTAAAATTTTTAACCTATATTGCAGCAAGCTTAGCATTACAATTGAGCCACAACATTTTACACTTTTCCTTGTATCAAATATTAAACACAAAATGCAAGATTACCTTTCAAAAACTTTATAATAATCAGGTATTATTTATGGACATTTTTGCAGACCACTTTTGAAATACTTATTATTTTGCAACATAGATTGGACTATAACAACTTTCATTTAACTTTTAAGTGGCTGGTTAAAGTTGAGTGTTTGTGCATATAAAGAAAAATCCAGGATTTTATCTCATGGCTGATACATTTGAAAGTAAGTAATTCAGAAGATTTAATGCTGTGTATTAGAATTATGCCCCAAATAAATCTATCATATTTTGAAAATTCCAATTCTGTTATTATGTGATGTTCATAGTGTTACTATTAATTGTAGTGATATTCATTTTTTTTAACTTAATTTGCAACCCAGATTCTAAAGTTTAAGAGAAGAAATCTTAAGAAATAAATCACGTCGCTAGGGCATCCATTTTATGATTGACTTTTTAAAAAAATGTTTCAAAAGGCAACATGTAGGTTTTTTCCTTTTTTTTTTTTTTTGTATTTTTAGATTTCAGAAACATCTTCATGTGTTAGACTCATTCTATAGACATAATATTACTTAAAAACTCAGGGCCCTTTTCATCCTTTGCACATGAGAAACTAATTGGTAACAAACAAGCAATTAGTCCAGTTGAATATTTAAAGTGTTTGTTGCACATACAGTTCATTTAATGTTTCATCTTATGATTTGACTTAATTTACATAGACATAACATCAGATTTCATTAATTATAAAAACCTGCCCAGTTCTGTAGTTAATGAATAGAGGGAAATGACTCAACTAACTGGCTACATGTTGCAGCCTATTTAGGCCTTGGAGTTGAGGCACCATCTTAAAACCATTTCTCTTCTTTGGGTAAATGGTTATACATGATGGGACAAATCATTTCATTTTGCTTTGTTTTTTAATAGGAGAACTTAGTAAAGTTATTCCTCTGAGATAAAATTTTCTTAAGGTAATTCAACATTATAAAACTCTTCTAAAAGTGAATTAATGAGTTTATAGCCTTAGTAATAGTTGGGATGGTTTTGAGGAGGTAACCTATGGTAAGCTGTTTATCACCTTGTTATATCCAAATAGAATTTTTCCTTCAATCAGACAAATCAAAGTTCCAAATTGATATGCTGTATACTTAAAATCCTAGCAGTGAAGTTATTTGTAACCAGTCTCTTGTCTCAGGCTCTCCACCTTATTACCAATCCTCTTAAGTATGATAGGGAAACATATTTTTAAAGGAGCTTAATAGTAAGAAAACTAAATTACTAAAAGATGCAATTCAAAGATAGGTTCTGGTTAAAATTGAATTGCTTGGCTTCTGTGGCTTTTCTTTTTCTTGTCACATTTATTTATTTAAAGTTTTTGTATGCCTCGTCATGTTTCCATGGAAATTATATTGTGTAAGTGTTTGTATAAGCTGGAATCATCCTTAATTTTCTGTTGATAATTTTTCAAATGAAGATAAGTGGATAATTGTAAAGTACACTAACTCTTAGGGTATTGTAGTAGCTGAAACATGGAGATGTGTAGCTGCCGTGCTTTTTCTGAAAGGACAGGAGAAACATAAGCTACAGAGTATTCATTTCTGAGGATGCTTTTCTGGAATAAGAAAGGCTGAAAAATATTGGCAATTCCTCAGAACCCTCTTTCTTGTTAACGGGTATCTTTTGTTGGTGTGTTTTGCTCTTACATTACAGATAGAATATCATATGAATTTATGAATAATTACTTTCAGTTATTTTGCTTTTGTAAAAGCCGTCTGAGACCTTGCTATGCTGTGTTAAGTTGTGTTTGATGGATCAGTGTGAGTATGAAATAAAGCAAATCACTTTTCTTTTGTATTATCTATGGATGCCACTATGAAAGCTGACATTAAGCCACTAAAGAGTTTTTTATGAATAATTGTAAGTAAATGCTTTGATATATATAAACCTAAATAAAAAGATTGTATTGCTACAGAGACATTGGAGAAGGAAATTTTAAGACAGTTCTTTAGGTTTAAAAAAGGCTTGCTGTAAAATGGTGCATTATTCCATTTATTAAAGATCATATTAATGACAACAGTAATTGTATCTTTTGATTTTATTAGGTCCCCAGAAATTATGACTGTTAGTGTGATATTTTAGGTGTTTTGCACCAGAATAGTAAATGTTTTAATATACTCATTACTCAATATGATACAGTTTTAAAAAATCAACTAACATTAGAATAATAGTTGCACACTTTCTGTATACTAGGCACTGTGGTAGTTAATTCTACGTATGTAGAATAAATAAAATACACATTGTCCCCATTTTAAAAATTAGAAAATTGGTTCGGGGAAGTTAAATATCTTGTCCAAAGCCACAGAACTGGTAAAATGGGACTCAATGTATTTCCCATTTTGCTTTGAACTAATAGTTTTAAATTTCTGGTTATGGCAAGAAAATTCAAAAATAAAAGCAAGAATGGCCCAGCGGTAAAAAGAATGGCCAGGAACATACATGAAGCAATTTGCTGTTACTGAAATGCTAGCAGGTACCAAAACAACTGTCTCTACTGGCCTAACATTGATGTGTTTGTACTAAACATCATCAAATAATCTTTTAAGTTAGATCTTCATGTTTTTAAAAGTCCTTTTTATTGCATTTAAGTCCTAAATATTGCATTTAAAAGTTGTTTGCATTTAAAAGTTACAATAAAAAGTCCTAAATATTGCATTTAAAAGTTAAAATGCAATATGAGTTTGTGAAGGCGTCATACATATTTTTAAAGATTTTGTTTGTCAGAGAGCAAGAGCACAAGCAGGGGGACCAGCAGGTGGATGGCGGGGGAGAAGCAGGTTCACCGCTGAACAAGGAGCCCGATGAGGGACTCAATCCCAGGACCCTGGAATCATGACCAAAGCCAAATGCAGACACTTAACTGACTGAGCCACCCAGGGACCCCATATTGTTTTTGACTCTGGATGAATTCACTGTATTAGCTAAGCATCCTGGAGTAAGATCCTGTATAAATCCACAGGATAGCCATGTTTTAAAAGAATGCTAGACTGGGGTGCCTGGCTGGCTCAGTTGGTAGAGCATGTGACCCTTGGTCTTGTGGTGAGTTTGAGCCCCATGTAGAGATTACTTAAAAAAATAAATAAAAATTTTACAAACAATAGAAAAAAAAGTGTCAGACCTGCCTTAAGTAGATGCCAAGGGAATATTTGTTTTAGGAGAAGCATGGCCTACTCTTGTAGGTACTTAATATTTTAGGGATAATAGATTTGGGGTACCATTTCCCTTTTGATTTGCATGCTCTACCTTAACAATATAATGTTATGGACTACTGTTGCAATTCTCTACAGGACCCACTATGTAATATTCAGGATGATAACTAAATGTCCTTAGAGAAAATATGATGGCCTGGGAAAAATATATAATGACCTACTGAATCTTTTAATAAGAGCTTCTCACAAGTAAAATTATTTTCATTTACACCTACACCTATCTGATCCATCTTCCTAGTTTACAGCCTCTGCAAATGACTAACTTTAGCTAGTGATTAATCTTTCTAATTCTAATAATGAATTTTGCCCTTATTTTCTAGTCTTTTTCAAATTAAATTATATATTTGGGCAGCTTTCATTTTATTGTTATAATGTATTATTATTCATTTTTTTGAAATTGAATCACTATTACAATACTGAGAGATCCAAAAAGTATGGTATTATTCCTGCCCCCCAGGAACTTAAACCACCTTGTGGAGGAGAAAAGGCCTAAGAAGAAATAGTTACATCCAAACAAGATACATGTAAGTGCCCAAATTAGTGGTAAACTACATGTTCAATATGTGTTTAAAGAGCCAAAGAAGACTTTAGTGAGGAAATGATTATTGAGGAGAGTCTTGAAAGGATAGGTGGGGTTTCAGTAGGAGAAATGAAGGCAGGAAATTTGAAGTGCCCAGAAAGAGATAAGGAAGAATAGGGACTGGAAATAAAGAAGAAGTAGATCCAAATATCTTTTGAAAACCAGACCCAGGTGTCTAGACTTGCTGTCGTAGCCAACGAGGAGACCAAATCTTCTTAGCTAGGAAGGACCTTGACAGGAATTTTTAAAGAAGTTTGGACTGACAGGTATGCAGGATAGATTAGAAAGGAAAGTGATTAGAGTGAGGGCATGAGAGAAACTGTAAATAAAATGCAGTTTTCGTTGTGATCAGTAAGTTCCTTTTTCAGAGGCGCATCAAAAAAATTTCTGAACACCCAGCGTGTAACAAGTACCATAGCAGATAAAAGACACAGCCCCACCCTCAAGTTGCTCATAGTTGATTTGGAGAATATTATAGTACAGGTTGTAAGTATTATGATAGAGTGAAAGTCCAGTGTATTATGGAAGTACACAGCAAAGGTATCTAATCCACTCTTACTGAGTCAGAGGCAATTTCTCCTTTTGAAAGAACTTTCCTCACTGTCTTAAACTATGAGTAAGAATTAATTAAGAGATGAGCCATGGCCCTCTAAGCAGATGTTATAGCACCCATGGAGCCCTACAGAGGGGCTAAGAGGGTGGAGGTTTTCCAAGGGGCTAAGAGGATATTAGATTGGAATAGAGTTTGGGATACTAAGTGAAAGTTACAAAGAGAAATGGCGCAGAAGAACCCAGATGACCCAGCTGGAACATATCACAAAAGAGCTAGCATGCTATGCTAAGAGTTTGGACTTAACCTGGAAGTCAGTGGAAGAATTTACGCAGAGGAGTTTCAATTTAAGTAACTCAGCTGGTAATATAAAGAATCAACTGAGAGGAAAGAAACTGAATATAGAAGCATAGAAACTAGTGTGGAACTGGCAAGAGATAATGAGCGCCTTAAAACAAGTTTGAGTCAGTGATGGAGAAGCAGCAGCAGCAGGTTGGGTCAGGATTAAGGAGAACCAGTGGGACCCAACAAACTACTGAGATGAGCACTGTAGAGGCAAAGATTGTAACCTCAAGGTCCTAATATGGCAAAAGAATGTGAGAAATTAAGAATCTCAGAGAATATGCAGCTCATTGCCTTTATAGATTTTTAAAATAGAACAATTTTGACATCATGTGTTCCAGTTTTTGGTTCCAAAAGCATGTGCAGACACCTTTCACCTATTACCTGTAGAAATGCTTCAAGAACAGAGTCTCCTCTAGGTAAGTCACACAGAAGTTCAATTTTATCTTTTTTTTTTTTAATCTTTTTGAGTGAGTGCCTATCTTTCATTATTTATCTTTTATCTCTTTGAGTTGAGTCTAATACCAACTTGGTGCACATAAGTAATATACTAGGCCATTGGGGGTGGTGCTTGCTATAAAAATGAGTTTCAAGAGCAGCCTTAAAAGGAGCAATAGCAAAAAAAAAAAAAAGAAATAAAAATAAAAAAGGAGCAATAGCAATAAAAAGATAGCCTAAGATGGCAGATGGTGGAAAGATAATGAGGAAGTTGTGTCGAGGATAGATGGGTGATCTTCCAAGAAGTTCTCGAGTCCTCCTGCTGGGAGCTCCTTTCTCCCATCCTGTCCTCAACCTACTTAACTTCTCAACCCTCGAGATCTTCCTTCCGTCTCTCCACAATTAAAAAGGAAGGTAGAAAAACCCAGAAGCTGTTAACTATTCAGGGACACAAGTATCCTAAATGTGAGTTTGGTTTGTTTTTAATTGGATAAATGAAACAGATAAAAGAGGAAATGTTCTTTTGCTTAACCTTTCCATAGATTGAAACAATCAAGAATTTATGTAAGACAGCATAGAAGATATGCATAAACTCCCAAGGAAAATATATTCAAGAAAACAAATTATTCTCCTTAGATGTCATGTAGAACTTCAGAACTACTCGGGTCTTTTTTTTTTTTTTTTTTAAGATTTTATTTATTTATTTGAGAGAGGGCGTAGATAGAGCTTGAGGGGAGATAGAGGGAAGTGGGGCAGAGGGAGAAGCAGGGAGACTGACACAGGATTTGTTCCATCCAGGATCATGACCTGGCCAAAGGTAGATGTTTAATTGACTGAGCCACCCAGATAACCCTTTTAAAGTAAAGGTTTTTTGTGTCTTTTAAAGTAAAAATTTTATTGTTTTTAAAGTAAGTAAATAAGTTTATTAAACTTGTTTATCCATGACACTGGTGAAGCCCTCTAGGAGTCACATACTGTCATATGTAGAAAAGTAAACATTTTCAGTAAAATTTTATAGTAAAAACTCTTAGCTGTATCTCCTTAACTCCCATTACCCCTTTTAACTGAGTTTCAAAACCCCACTGTGACCTGTTGCAATAGGCATTTAGTCTTTGGGTTTTTTTTGTTTTTTTTTTGTTTTTTTCTCCCTATTTTAAGCAATTTTACACTCTGTGTGTTTTTTTTTTTTTTAAGATTTTATTTATTTGACACAGAAAGAGAGATCACAAGAAGGCAGAGAGGCAGGCAGAGAGAGGGGGAAGCAGGCTCCATGCTGAGTGGAGAGCTGGATGTGGGCTCGATCCCAGGACCCTGAGATCATGACCTGAGCCAAAGGCAGAGGCTTAACCCTCTGAGCCACCCAGGTGTCCCGCAATTTTACACTCTGTTGCCAGTCATCTTGTTAATACTCTTATCAAGTTACCCAATGGCTCAAACTCCTCAACCTATATTCCAAGTTGTAGCAATTTACTTTTCTAGCCTTATCTTCTACCACTCTACTAAATAGTTTCTAGTTACTTGTTTACTTTATATCCTTACTAGGTTGTCAGCCTTTTGCATCACGGAGGGAGTCTTGTCATTTTTTTTTGGCCTGAAGTACTGATTTTTTTTTAAAGATTTTATTTATTTATTTGACAGACAGAGATCACAAGTAGGCAGAGAGGCAGATGGAGAGACAGGAGGAAGCAGGCTCCCCGCTGAGCAGAGAGACCGATGCGGGGCTCGATCCCAGGACCCTGGGATCATGACCCGAGCCGAAGGCAGAGGCTTTAACCCGCTGAGCCACCCAGGCGCCCCTGAAGTACTGATTTTAATTGATGGGTAAGCTGATACCAAAATAGTGGGGTTTTTAAAAAATTTTTTTAAGATTTTATTTATTTATTTGAGAACAAGAGCAGAGTGAGAGAGAGAGAGAGAGAGTTTGATCGGGGGTCGGTGAGGGAAAGAGGGAAAGTGAAAAGCAGATGCCCCACTGAGCAGGGAGCTGGATGTGGGGCTCAATCCCAGGACTCTGAAACCATGACCTGAGCAGAAAGAAGACAGACACTTAACCTATTGAGCCACCTAAGAGCCCTGGTTTTTAAATTTTTAAGTAGATTTTCATTTAACTTCCACTAATCAGGTTTCTTAATCTAAGTTCTCTGTGTGCTTGAAAGTCATCTAACTATAAGTCAGTCAGTGAAGTTATTCTGTGAGATTTGTGGCCTCTCTTTAGGGTTAAAACTGACCAAAGTGATAAGCACTGAGAAAATGTGTAGATGTGAGAGAGAGAGAGAATTTTAAATAAATGAGTAATGATATCATCCATAAACTACTTTCAGCAGGTATGGTTTTAGAAAAAGTGAGAGTAAGTGGGTTTGGAAAAAGGTCCATTAGTTAAATGCTTTTATCTTTTTTGCTTTTTACTACAGTGTTTTTACTCTTTACTTTTTCAGTCATGTTAATAAAACAAAATCACTCTTCTTCAGGTACCCAGCAACAAGACGGTTTACCACTTTGACCACCAGGCGGCTCCCTTATTTCATGTTCTAAGAGCTGGAGCTGTCGCCATTCTTTTCCATGTCTGGCTGTGTCTTCTTAAATTTGGCTCACAATGTTCTCTTATTGAATCTGAATAATAAACTGAACAGGCTCCATAAACGCTATTTAACTTTAGAAGAGTCCAATGCTTTACAGTAACAGAGGAGATTGAGGTTACCAGGCAGAAAGTTTACAGGTTACCCCTTCTCCCCAGAAGAACACAAACACCAAAGCCAGGACTTAATAAACAAGACCTTGTTAAGACCTCACTTTAGTCCTGCAATGAAACATAATTTACAATTCCTGAGACACTAACAGAGGTGTCTAATACATAGTGGTTTGAACATTTTCGTGCAATACTAGCATTTGCCAAGATTCTATCAAAGTTTAGCAGAGCTCTATGAGGGTATTTTATAAGCAAAGTTAGGCTTTAGAGTTTTTTAAAAACCATCATTGACTTTGGCTTTCTTGATTTCAATTTTTTGCGAAAAAGTTTCTATTTTCTCCCCTTATTTTCTCTTCTCTGATTATTTTCTATTGTTAAAATTGCATTTTAACAATATTCAGAATTGTTGAATAGCCTTCAGGATTCCTCATTTTATGATATATCATAAAAAAGAAAAAAAGTATTAATTGCTCTAAAGCTTTCGTGTTTTTAAGTTTTCATTAAGAAGCCTTCAGATGCATAGGGGTACCTGGCTGGCTCAGTCCATGGGACATGTGACTCTTGACATTGGGATAATGGGTTCAAGCCCCACATTGAACATAGAGCTTATATTTTTAAAAAAAGAAAAGAAAGGAAAAAAAAAAAAAAGAAAATTTCAGATGTATAAAATGACAGGAAGTTCCCCAAATATAAGGTCATATTTGGGATATTAGGTGGTAAATGCAGCTACCGATATCTCCTTTATTGAAGATGAAAGTATAATAAGGAAGAAAAAGATATCACTACATCTATCCTAATAAACCAAAATATCCAAAATGATGAGGGGAATGTTGAGCTATCACAGATCATTTCTGACTTGAATGTGACTCAGGTTGCCTATTTCAGGAATGTTGAATAATTTTTAATATTACTTTATTACCTAAATCTGAGCAGCTATTTATTCATACATTTTCAAAAGAGAAATTATTTACCCCCATCTTCCAAACATTAATCCTTCTGGATTTGAAGCCTGTTTCTACTAAAACACATTGATTCAAGTCTTCCATGTGTTTCAAGCAGAACCTCTTTCAACTTGAAAATTCTTAGAAACACGAAGAATGAAGTCCTCACACAGGCTGTATAGGCAAAAACCAGAAAGGGCAGTAATTGACATTTTGTTGTTGTTACTGTTTATAGAAAGGGAAAGGGGCAGAAGGAGAGGGAGAGAGAATCTTAAGCAGGCTCCATGCCCAGACCAGAGCCTAATGCAGGGCTCCATTTCACAAACCAGAGATCATGACCTGAGCCAAAATCAAGAGTCAGATGCTTCACTGACTGAGCCACCCAGGTGCCCCATGACTTTTAACCTATGAAGAAAAAAGCTTCATCCTTACGAAGAGGTTCACACACAAATATTTTCTATTCCCCAGCCTGTTAAAATTAGAAAAATCAGAATTAGGATTCCTTTAATTCATAGATTGTCTGAAGTTCTGGAAATAACCTGTCTTAAGGTGAGTAGAATCTCAGTTAATTGTGCCCTGTGTAGATCTTCCTCTTAATTAGTTTTGATTTTCTGTATCATTTACATACCTAACATATAAGAGGAAACTAATTTAATATCTATTCTCCAGGAAAGGAATAATATCATGATGAGCCTACAGCTGAACTCAGCCAAGTCCGTTGTATTTTACTCGACCTATATATTTAAAATTCGATTTTATTTGAATCCCTTTTTGGCAGGACCTGGACTCTTCTAAAACCCAGCAATTCTTAATTTCTTCTACCCATCAAGTCCTACTCATTTATGTTACCTTTCTAATGTTTGTAAACTTTTGGTCTGTGCCCCCTGTTCCAGGAACTTCCATCGCAGGCATTACCTGGATACAAAGGCCTTGGCATATTGGAATAACTCAAGAGGAGAGGCGGCTAAAACTGAAGTAAGGCAGTTTGTTTTGCTCTCTCCACTGGTGAGCACTTTTCTTCTTCCATAAGAAGTTAACTATTATTTCTTTATAATACCTCCATCTCTCTTTGAAACCCTGCACATGAACACCCATTCATGGGGTGAATGACTACTTCATTTTTTTTTTTTAAGCTCTGTTTGAAAAGGGAGGGAAGGGTGCATGGGTGGCTCAGTTGATTAAGAGTCCGACTCTTGATTGTGGCTCAAGTCATGATCTTAGGGTCATGAGATTGAGCCTTGCGTCAGGCTCTCCACTGGATGTGGAGCCGGCTTCTCTTTCTCACTCCCTCTTCCTCTGCCCCTCTCCCAACCACTTGCACACTCTCTCTCTCTCTAAGTAAATAAATAAGTCTTTAAAAAAAATTTTTTTAATAGCTGTGTTATTCTGTCCCAATATGGCTTTCTTTAAACCAAAAGCAAACTTCTTTATGTAAGCATCACCATGCAAAATGGAATAATCAGCAATCACCCCATACTGAACCCTGCCTGGCTGTTTTTACAGAGGTTTCTCTTTTTTCCCTTTTTGGGAGGCTTCTTTCTTTCTGTTTTTTGTTTGTTTGTTTGTTTGTTTGTTTGTTTGTTTTAAGATTTATTTATTTATTTGAGAGGTAAGAGGAGAGCAAGGGGAGGTAGAGAGGGAGAGAGAATCCTCAAGCAGACTCCCCAGTAGAGCATGGATCTGATGCAGGGCTCAATCCCACAACCCTGAGACCAGGACCTGAGCCAAAATTGAGAGTCGGATGCTTAACTGACTGAGCCATCCAGGAACCCTGAAGGCTTCTCTTTATGAATGCTTTCTTTTTTAACTTGGTAGGAGGACAATCAGCAAAAATAGAAAAGGGAGGCCACTCTTGAGAAAAGAAAAGGAGACAGAAAGAATTTCAATTCCTCCTTTTAGAATGGTCGGACCAGAGAGAAGAGGCACTCAAAACTTATTTGCTGTAGATCAGTCCCTTGCTTCGTAGCTAGTTCAACCAAAGATGTGTGGAGCTGTGTGCTACTGGCCTTCTCAGAAACTCACCTCAGTGTCTTTTCCCTTCACAGTCAAGACTTATCCATACTGTTTCTCACCTGAAATCAACTTTCTTTCTTTCTTTCTTTCTTTCTTTCTTTCTTTCTTTCTTTCTTTCTTTCTTTCTCTTTGTTTGTTTGTTTGTTTCTTTCTTTCTTTCTTTTTTTTTAAGATTTATTTATTTATTTGCGAGAGAGATCATGAGTGGGAAGGGCAGAGGGAGAGGGAGAAAGAATCCCAATAAGACTCGGCACTGAGTGTGGAGCCCCACCCAGGGCTTGATCTCAGGACCCTGAAATCATGACCAGAGCTGAAACCAAGGTTGGACACTTAACTGACTATGCCACCCAGGTGCCCCTCTACAATTTTTCTGGTTGTAACCCTGGGTTATTTATTCTTTTAGTTGCTTGTGTCAAATGAAGCACTTGGTGATACGCTTTTAAATAGATAGATTTCTAAGTTAATATAAAATCTCCCCTACAATTTTTCTGCTCTGTACAATAAAGTCTCCATCTTGTTAGTCTCTTTCTCATATGCCTTATTTTGAAAAGCTCTCCTTATTTGTGACTAACCTTTCTCTGTTTTGTTGTCACCTAAATTATAGGAGCCCAAATCAAAACTTTAATACTTTCAATTTAGTATATAATGAATAATTTACAATTTTATTTTCCAAGGCTTATGTTTATTGTACAGCATACAGAGAGACCTCACTAAGCAAATCTACTATCCAAAAGCCTGACTTTAGAGACTATAAATGGTTCTTCAATTAAAAGGATTTACCAATACTTTTCTTAAAAATAAACTCTCCTCCAGTAGAAATAGTCTTTTCAGAAACATTTATCATGCAAATTAGCATGTGTTTGTATTATTTGGGAGAGTAAGAAGAGAAAGTATTTGCAAATTGAAGCAATTTAAAGCTGCCAATTTTAAAGAAAGTAACACTGTGTCTCTGTGTCATGTTATTCTACACTGCTCTTTCCCACACCTTTCCTAGGAAGTCTCCAACCAAAGACAAAATTTAAAGGGCTTCATTTCTACTGCTATCCTCCAGCCTAAGTAATTAAACTCCTCCCCAGATAGTAGGTAAAACAGAAATCTAATTAACTTCTCAATTAAAAGAAGTAAAAGCAAACATATGTATTAATAATCTCTCTTCTTCTTCCTCTCTCTCCCAAATAGTTAAATTGATTTGGACTCTGACTCTGTTTTGTAAGATTACATTTTAACTGAAACAGAGAAAGCAAGAACTTCCCTTAAAATTCAAACAGTTCCTTGAATTTTTCAGTTAAGCTCCACCCTTGGCAACTGACTTCTCAAAGGTATGAGCCAACACCCAAATCCCCTTTGTACCTGGGATTAGGGAACAATATTTCTGTGTGTGTGAGTGTGTGTGTGTGTGTGTGTGTGTGTGAGAGAGAGAGAGAGAGAGAGAGAGAGAGAGAGAGAGTCAGAGACAGACAACAAATTAAAGCTGAGAAAACTGGAATTCATAAAACTCTTTTGATCCCTAGAGTAGTGGAAAATCCATTTCACTTACATTGTTACCCAGAAGTTAGAAGTGGCAAAACATAGAGCCCTTACTGTCCTAGAAACATATCAGGCCACACTGGTAAAAGAAGTAAGTGGTTTGAATACCACTGCCTATTCTTTTTTTGTTGAAAAAACACCCTCTTCCCACCTTTTTCCAGGAAACTACCTGTAGGAAGCTCTGCGCTTCTTTCTGTACTCACCAATTCTACACCTTTGTCTGGTAAACTCAGGAATCTGCATTTCCAAAGGGGGTGGCTTACTTCACAGAATTCGTGGGTCATTTTAAAATGATTTCTTTCTGATATGGTCTAGGTTAAAGCTTGATTTCATTGTCATATTCTGGATAGGTATGCTTTGCCACTCGAAAAAAATGTTTGTCTAGTCTTGCATCTTCTGTAAGTAGGTTTTACCAGGTGGAAATAAAATTGTCTCTTTAATATGTAGGCTGATTATTTTGGGAAAAGATTAAATCCTTACAGGTTAGTTATTTTTAAAATTGACTAATTCATACATTCAACAAATATTTTTTGATCATCTACCATCATTGTCATTTCTAACATATTTTAACCTATATATATTGGTTTATTCATGAAAAATGATATATTAGCTTATTAAAAAGAATAATAATTTTAAGAATAAATTTCAATTTTAAAGGTTTTCAAATTCAGTAAAATGGTTCATGTATGAACTAAAATATGCACTAACCAGATGAAAATGTCACATCATGTAGTGTGCACTCAATTTCACAATTTTAAACTTTAAACATAAATGAAACTTTAAATGATTATATAGAATGAGAGAATAGAAATCATTGTATATCTTAATCTCTACAATCACATGGTATCATTTTTTTAATCTACTGTTTAAATTCAAGAATATTACATACTATAGGAGTCTGAGATAAAAACTAGTCCCCAAATAAGCTGAACAATTCTGAACTGCTGTGAACTTATTCTTTTTTTTTAAAGATTTTATGTGAATTTACTCTTAAAATGCCTTTGTGTAGATTAATCTGCACGTCTTGAGAAACTGCTATTTAATTGGGAATTCTCAGAATCAACTTTTATGTAAAATAAAATGTTTATTGAAGCATAAGTAATACAAATGTGCTAATTTAAAGCTTTCACTAGCGAGACTCGGTAATAGCATCAATTGGTACAGAATTTATACCAACAAAAGAATTTGGGAGGGAGTGTTCCATCATTGACATTATTAGAATCAAAGACTAATGGTGATAATAAAAAGCAAATCAACTCCTAGTTTGTTTTTCTTATTGTTTTTAAACACAGCTCCTTATTGCCTGAGCTAGGAAAGTACTACCCCTCCTTCTCTGTTCTCGTTACACAGCGGCTGACCAGAGCCCAGCGTGCTGTCAAGTGTTGGCACACCATGTTGGGCAGAACAAATGAACTCCTGTTTTTATGGTCCTTCCAAGTTCATGGGAGATCAACAGAGAATAAGTAAACAAATAAGAATTTACAAAATTCAAAGGGCTATGGGGGAAATTAATCAGATCCAGAGACAGAGAATTATAAGAAATCTATTAGGCAAGGTGGTGAAAGAAGGCTCGCGTTCCTGGTGCTTGATGAGCAAGGGAGGGGGTGCAAATTGAAGTTGGTAGAATTGAAGTTGGCTTTGAAGAATTAGGCTTTTATTCAAAGCACACAGACAAAAAAATCCAAGTTTTAAGCAGTGGAATGACATAAGCTTATGTTTCCAAAAGATGACATTGGCTACTATGTGGAGAACAGATTGAATTCTGGCAAGAAGAGATTCTTGAAAACCTGCTAAAGTATTTCTAGTCCTGGAGAAAGATACTCGTGGCTTGGCCTTGAGAGATGGCAATGGTGATGGGAAAATTAGCAAGATGTTTTCAGTAGGAATGAATGAAAGCAGGGAATGAGGTAAGGCAAGTTGTCAAGAATGATGCCCAGGCATTGGCTTGCATAAGGAGAAGAATGCTGATTTTTACTTAAATGAGAAGTTTGGTAAGGGACATGTTTCCTAATAGTAACTTGATCCAACATGCATCTCTCTGTGAATTTTTAGTAGTTTGGGTTTTTTTTAGTAGTTTTTTTTTTTAAGATTTTATTTATTTATTTGACAGAGAGAGATCACAAGCAGGTAGAGAGGCAGGTAGAGAGAGAGGAGGAAGCAGGCTCCCTGCTGAGCAGAGAGCCCGATGCGGGGCTCGATCCCAGGACCCTGAGATCATGACCTGAGCCGAAGGCAGCGGCCTAACCCACTGAGCCACCCAGGCGCCCAGTAGTTTTGTTTTTAATAGACTTTATTTTTACAACAGTTTTAGGTTCATAGAATACTTGAGTAGGAAATACAGAGAATTCCCATATACCTCCTGCCGCTCCTCCTTGTCTCCCCACCCCCAGCCTCTCTATATCAACATTTCACATCCTACTGGTATATTTGTTAAAATCAACTAATCTACATTCACACATCATTATCACCCCAAATTAATACTTTACATTAAGATTCACTCTTCTTGTACATCTTACGAGTTTTGACCAATGTATAATGACATGTATCTACCATTATAGTATCAAACAGAATAGTTTCACTGCCCTAAAAACTCTCTGGGTTCTGCTTATTTATCTCTCGCTCCTCCTAGCCCTTGGTAATTACTGAGTTTTCACCTTCTCCAGGGTTTTGCTTTTTCCAGGATGTCGTAT
The DNA here is from genome assembly GCF_002288905.1 of Enhydra lutris kenyoni. NCBI lineage: Eukaryota > Metazoa > Chordata > Mammalia > Carnivora > Mustelidae > Enhydra > Enhydra lutris. The sequence goes on from NW_019154085.1 coordinate 14,454,611, forward strand.
CACGAGAATTATATAGTATTTAGCTTTTTCAGACTGGTTTCTTCTCTTAGTAATATGCACTTAAGTATTCTCTATGTCTTTTCATGGCTTAATAGCTCATTTCTTTTTTAACATGAAGTAATATCCCATTGTATGGAAGTATTACAGTTTATTTATCCTTGGTTGACTTCTTGGTGTTTCCAAACCCTGGCAATTCTGAACAAATCCGTAAACATCGGGTGCAGGTTTTTAGGTAAAGATAAGTTTTCACTTCATCTGGGTAGATACCAAGGAGCGCAATCACTGGGTCATATGGTAAGAGTATGTTTAGTTTGTAAGAAACCGCCAAACAGCCTTCCAAAGTGGCTATAACATTTTGCATTCCCATCAACAATGAATGTTGCTCCACATACTTGCTAGCATTTCATATTGTCAGTGTTTGGATTTTCACCGTTCTGTTGGGTGTCTAGTGGTATCTCATTGTTGCTTTAATTTGCAATTCCCTAATGACATATATGTTGAACATCTTTTCATATATGTATTTGCCATCCATATATCTTTCCTAGTGAGGTAACTGTTCAGGCCTTTTGCCCATTTTTTTAAAAGATTTTTATTTATTTATTTATTTCCTACTCAATCTTTTTCTTTTTCTTTTCCTTTTTTCTCTAGATTTTATTAATTTATTTGAGAGAAAGAGAAAGCACAAACTGGGGCAGAAGGGACAGAGGAAGAGGGAGAAGAAGACTCTCCACTGAGCAGGGCGCCCAATGCTGGGATTGTTCCATCCCAAGACCCCGAGATCATGAGCCTCCCAGGTGCCCCTCTGTGTATTTCATTTTTTAAAGCTTTTAAAAGAGTTCTTTGTGTATATATTTTTTCATTTAAAAAAAATCTTAATTTCACTATAGTCAACATACAGTGTTATAATAGTTCCAGGTGTACAATATAGTCATTCAATAATTCTATACATTACTTAGTGCTTATCATGATAAGTGAACTCTTTAATCCTTTTCACCTGATTTACCCATCCCCCCCCACCTGCCTCCCCTCTGGTAACCATCAGTTTGTTCTCTATAGTTTAAAGTCTGTTTCTTGGTTTGTCTCTCTCTCTATCTTTTTTTCCCCATTTGTTCATTTGCTTTGAGTGAGATCATACGGTGTTTGTCTTTTTCTGACTGATTTATTTTGCTTAGCATTATACCCTCTAGCTCCTACCATTTTGAGTTTATTTTTGCCTATGGTGTAAGAAAGTGGTCCAGTTTCTTCTTTTGTTTTTGTTTTTGTTTTTTTGTGTTTTTTTAAATAAACATATAATATATTTTTATCCCCAGAGGTACAGGTCTGTGAATCGCCAGGTTTACACACTGTTTTTTTTGTTTGTTTGTTTTTGCAAGTAGCTGTCCAGTTTTCCCAACATCATTGGTTGAAGAAGTTGTCTTTTTCCCATTGTATATTCTTGCCTCCTTTGTCAAAGATTAATTGATCCTATACCTATGGGTTTATTTCTGGGTTTTTTATTCTGTTCCATTGATCTGTGTGTCTATTTTTGTGTCGGTACCATACTTTTTTATTACTATAGCTTTGTAATACAACTTGAAGTCCAGAATTCTGACACCTCCAGTTTTGCTTTTCTTTTTCAAGATTGTTTTGACTATTTAGTCTTTGTGGTTCTATACAAATTTTAAGATTGTTTGTTCTAGTTCTGTGAAAAATGCTGTTGGTATTTTGACAAGGATGCCATTAAATAGGTTGCTTTGGGTAGTATGGCCATTTAACAATACTTGTTCTCCCAATCCATAAGCATGGAATATCTTTCCATTTGTTTGTGTCATTTTCAATTTCTTTTATCAGTGTTTTATAGTTTTCAGAATACAGGTCTTTCACTTCTTTGGTTAGGTTTATTCCTGGGTGTTTTATTATTTTTGATATAACTGTAAATGGGATTATTTTCTTAATTTCTCTTTCTGCTATTTCATTATTAGTCCATAGAAATGCAACAGATTTCTCTATATCAGTGTTATATCCTGCAACTTTACTGAATTCATTTATCAGTTCCAGTAGTTTTTTGGAGGAATCTTCAGGGTTTTCTATATATAGTACCATGTTATCTGCAAATAATGGAAGTTTGAGCTCTCCCTTACTTATTAGAGGGCTTTTTATTTCTTTTTGTTTGATTGCTGTGGCTAGGGCTTCCAGTACGATTTGAATAAAAGTGGTGAGAGTGGACAACCTTGTCTTATTCCTGACCCTGGGGGAAGAGCTCTTAGTTTTCACCATTGAGTATGATGTTACCTGTGAAATTTTCATCTGTCACCTTTATTATGTTGAGGTATGTTCTCTGTAGACCTACTTTGTTAAGGGTTTTTTTTTATCATCAGTGGATGTTGTACTTTGTCAAATGCTTTTTCTGCATTTATTGGAATGATCATATGGTTTTTATCCTTTCTCTTGTTGATATAATGTATTTCATTGATTGATTTACAAATATTGAACCACCTTTACATCCCAGGAATAAATCCCACTTGATCATGGTGAATGGTTTTTTAAATGTATTGTTGGATTAGGTTTGCTAATATTTTGTTGAGGATCTTTGCCTCTATGTTTATCAGAGATCTTGGCCTGTAGTTCTCTTTTTTTATGGTGTCTTTATCTGATTTTGGTATTAGGGTAATGCTGGCCTTATAGAATGAATTTGGAAGTTTTCTTTCCTCTTCCATTGTTTGGAATAGTTTCAAAGGAATAGGAATTAACTTTTCTCTAAATGTTTGGTAGAATACACCTGTGAAGTCAACTGATCCTGAACTTTTGTTTGTTGGGAGTTTTTAAATTACTGATTCAATTTTATTGCTGGTGATCAGTCTGTTCAAATTTTCTGTTTCTTCCCAATTCAGTTTTAGGAGGTTATTTGTTGATAGGAATTTATGTTTCTTCTAGGTTGTCCAATTTGTGGCATATAATTTTTCATAATGTTCTCTTACAATTCTTTGTATTTCTCTGGTATTGGTTGTTATTTTTCCTCTTTCATTTCTGATTTTATTTATTTGAGTCCTCTCCCTTTTTATTATGAATCTGGCTAAAGGTTTATCAATTTTGTTGATCTTTTAAAAGAACCAGTTCCTGGGGTGATTGATCTGTTCTATTGGTTTTTTATTTGTTTGTTTTTAGTTTCTATGTCATTTATTTTTGCTAGTCTTTATTATTTCCTACCTTCCACTTGTTTTGGTTTTTATTTGTTCTTTTTCTAGCTCTTTTAGGTATAAAGTTAAATTATTTATTTAAGATTTTCCTAGCTTCTTGAGGTAGGCCTAAATTGCTATAACCTTCACTCTTAGAACAAGTTTTACTACGTCCCAAAGATTTTGGACCATTGTGTTTTCATTTTCATTTATTTCCATGTATTTTTTTTCTTTCCTCTTTGATTTCTTGTTTCAGTCATTCATGGTTTAGTAGCAGGTAATTTAACCTTCATGTATTTGTGTTCTTTCCAGATGTTTTCTTGTGGTTTTTTTCTAGTTTCATAGTGTTGTGATCAGCAAAGATGCATGGTATGACCTTAATGTTTTTGAGTTTCTTAAGACTTGTTTTGTGGCCTAACCAGTGACCTATTATGGGAAATGTTCCATGTACACTTGAAAAGGGTGTATATGGGGTGCCTGGGTGGCTCAGTGGGTTAAGCCTCTGCCTTTGGCTCAGGTCATGATCTCAGGGTCCTGGGATTGAGCCCCGCATCAGGCTCTCTGCTCGGCAGGGAGCCTGCTTCCCCCTCTTTCTCTGCCTACCTCTCAGCCTCATTGTGATCTCCATCTCTCTGTCAAATAAATAAAATATTTTTTTAAAAAGGAAAAGAAAAGGGTGTGTAGTCTCCTGTTTTAGTTGGAATATTCTGGATAGAGAATCTGATAGATCCGTCTAGGCCAGTGTATTGTTCAAAGCCACTGTTTCCTTGTTGATTTTCTGTTTGGATGATCTATCCATTGATGTAAGTGGAGTGTTAACGTTCCCCTACTATTACTGTATTACTATCGATTACTTCCTTTTATGTTTGTTGTAAGTTCCTTTATGTATCTGGGTGCTCTCGTTCTGGGTACACGAATATTTACAGTTGTTATATCTTCTTGTTGGATCATTCGCTTTGTGATTATTTAGTGTCCCTCTTTGTCTCTTATTACAGTCTTGTTTTAAAGTCTATTTTGTCTGAATAAGTATTGCTACCCTAGTTTTCTTTTGACATCCATTTGCTTGATAAATATTTCTTCATTCTCTTACTTTAAATCTGTATGTGTCTTTCAGTCTGAAATGAGTCTCTTGTAAGCAGCATATCTTGCTTTTTTATTCATTCACTCACTGTATGTCTTTGACTAGAAGGTTTAGTCCATTTACATTCAAAGTAATTATCGATACAAATGTACTTATTGCCATTTTGTTACTTATTTACTTGTTGGTTGTTTTTGTGGTTTTGTAGTTTTTCTCTCTTTCTTCTCTCACTCTCTCATAGTTTGCCGACTCTCTTCAGTTATATATTTCAATTTCTTTCTCATTATTTTTTGCATGTCTATTACTGTTTTTTATTTGTGCTTACCATTATGTTTATATATAATATCTTATGCATATGCAGTCTATATTAAGTTGATGATTGCTTAAGTTTGAACCCATTCTTTTTTTTTTTTTTTTTAAGATTTTATTCCTTATTTGACAGAGACAGAGACAACTAGAGAGGTAACACAAGCAGGGGCATTGGAAGAGGGAGAAGCAGGTCTCCTGCTGAGCAGGGGGCCGGATGCAGGGCTCGATTCCAGGACCCTGGGATCATGACCTGAGCTGAAGGCAGACACCTAATGTCTAAGCCACCCAGGAGCCCCAAGTTTGAACCCATTCTTTACTCTTCACTCTCCCATGATTTAGGTATATGGAGTTATACTTTACAGCCCTTTATTTTGTGACTCCCTTAACTAATTTTTATAGATATATTTAATTCTACTACTTTTGTGCTTCCTACATTTCTCACTCTTATTTATGGTCTTTCCTTTCCATTCAAAGTGTTCATTTGAACATATCTTACAGGGCTGGTTTAGTGGTGATGAATTCCTTTAACTTTTGATTTTCTGGGAAACTCTATCCCTCCTTCTCTTCTGAACGACAGCCTTGCTGGATAGAGTATTCATGGTTGCAGGTTTTTTTCTTCTAGCACTTTGAATATACCATGCCACTCTGTTCAAGCCTGCAAAGTTTCTTTTTTTTTTTTTTCTTAAGGTTTTATTTATTTATTTGAAAGCGAGAGCAAGAGAGAGAGCACGAGTGGGGTGAAAAGCAGAGGGAAAAGCAGACTCCCCATTGAGCAGGGAGCCTGAGGTGGGGCTTAATCCTGGGACTCTGGGATCATGACCTGAAGCAAAAGTGGACACTTAACTGACTGACCCAGTTTACTAGATTACCCCTAGCCTGCAAAGTTTCTGCTGAAAAATCAGCTGACAGCCTTATGGGATTTCCCTTGTATGTAACTGTTTTCTTTCCTCTTGCTGGTTTTGAAACTCTTTCTTTATCACTACTATTTGCCATTTCAATTACTGTGTGTCTTGGTGTAGACCTCCTTGGGTTGATTTTGTTGGGGGCTCTGTGTGTCTCCTGGATCTAGATTTCTGTTTCCTTCCACAGATTCAAGAAGTTTTCAGCTGTTATTTGTGTAAATAAATTTTCTGTCCCCCTTTCCCTTTCTTCTCCTTCTGGGATCCCTATAATGTGAATGTTATTACGCTTGATAGTGTTGTTGAGTTCCCTTAGTCTATTTTCATTTTTTATTATTTTTTTCTCTCCTTGATCACTTTCCATAACTTTGTCTTCCAGATTGCTGATCCCTTCTTCTGCTTCCTCTAGTCTACTATGTATTCTGTCCAGTATATATTTAATTTCAGTTACTGAGTTCTTCATCTCTGACTGATTTTTATGTTTTCTATCTCTTTGTTGAAGATCTCACTGAGATCTTCCATTCTTTCCTCTACTCCAGTGAGTATCTTTATGACTGTATTTTAAATTCTCTATCAGGCATATTATTTGTTTTGTTTAGTTCCCTTGCTATGATTTTGTCCTTCTCTTACATTTGTCTCTCTGTAACTCTCTATATGTGTTAGAAAAATCAGCTATGTCTCTTGCTCTTGAAAGTAGTGGCCTTCTGAAGAAGTTCTATAGTGTCCTGCAGTGCAACAGCCCATGTTCAACAGAACCTGGGCTTTAGGGGTGTCTGCTACGTGTGTTGCATGTGCCCTACTGTTATGGTTGAGCTGCATTTGCCTTCAGTCCAGTCATCTCCAATGGCTCTCTCTGCCTATTGTGTGCAGGGTTTGGTCCCTGTGTTGCAGTCTGGGGCTGCCTTTGGCTTGAAAGACCAGACCAGGCATTTTTCCCAGGGATGCAATAACACTGAGGTGCAGAGTGCTTTCCCTATATCTTCCTTTTGAGAAGCTTTTGTTGGTGGGTGGGGCTTGTAGTCAGACCCAGTGTTTGCCCCTGCACACTGCTGGGGCCACAGATGGACTGGTGTGTGTGGTTATTTTCCTTTCTCCCCAAGACAGGAATCACGTTGGAGTGGTTCTGTCCCTATCGGGGCTGCTTGCACACTCCCAGGTTTGTGGCACTGCTTTGGGTGAGCTCTGGCCAAGGGCTTATTAGAGTGGGAAGATCTACAGGAGAATGTGAGGATGGGGTGTGAGATGCCAAAGAAATCCATGCTGGTCCACTGCAGGGGGTGGGATGTGCAGCCTCTTGGGAAAACTCCTCTCAAGGCCAGCCAAGTTGGAGGGGGCAGATCTGCAGAAGGGAGAGGCAATGCGTACTGTTAACAAGGAAGGTGGCGGGTATGCTGCTATGCTTTTTCCAGGAGGTATCCGTTTATCTGGGCTTGGGCAGGGCAGGGAAATGGCACTTGCCAGCTCTTTTGTTCTTGGAGAAATTTCCCAATGATCCCTACCCCTCCAGCTCTGAGATTAGTAAATGAATCTTCCCATTTACCCCAGGCATTTTTCAAATTGTTGTGTCTATGCTACATCTCAGTGGGGCTGTTTATTGTGCCGTCTCTTTAAGAGCAGTGACTCAGTTTCCTATTGCCCTCTCAATCTCTCAGGTGTTAAGCCCCACTGATTGTAAGAACTCAGAAGTTTAGGTCCTTCTGATTTTCAAAGCCAAATGTTATGGGGATTTGTCTTCCCAGTGCAGGTCCCCCATGCCTGGGGTGCCTGGTGTAGGGGTCTTCTCCTCTCCCCTCTCCACACTCATCATGTCCCTCCCTCCTCTGGACAGTCCAGTGGGTCATTTTGGCTCCTGACTGGGTCTCCACCCTTACTATTCTTTTTGGTGTGGCCTCTACATTTAGCTCTGGAGAGTCAGTTCTGCCAGTCTTCAGGACATTTTCTGGGTTATTTGTACAGATTTGGGTGTTGTATAGTTGCATCTGTGGGAGGAGGTGATCTTGGCGTCTTCTATTCCACTATCTTTTCCAGAAGTCCTTAGGTAACAGTTCTTTATCAGATTTATCTTTTGCAAATATTTCTTCCCAGTCCGTGGCTCATCTTCTCATGCTCTTGATTAGCTTTCCATTTTATATCTTCAAACCACTGTTTCATGTTTCATTTTAATTCAGTTAAATGAGGAAATCTTTTATATTCTATAAGGCTTTCTTTTCTCTCTCTCTCTCTCTCTCTCTCTCTCTATATATATATATATATATATATAGGGGGCAAGCAGGGGGCAAGGGGCAGAGGGAGACGAAGAAGCAGACTCCCTGCTCAGTGGGGAGTCCTGTGGGACTCAGTCCCAAGACCCAGGATCCCAAGACCGTGACCTGAGCTGAAGGCAGATGCTCAACTGACTGAAACTCCCAGACACCCTAAAAATAAATATATTTTATTATTACAAAGGCAATATGTAGTCTTCATGGAAAATTTTAAAAAACACATAATTCGGAAAGAGAGGAAGATCCTGTGAAAAACTCTGGCACCTAGAAGACTAGTGGCCTTGGGAATATCTGGAAACCACACCCTTGGCCTGGGCAATTTGACAATACATGCCAGAAGCCTAAAAAAGATACCCACCCTTTGACCCAACAATCCATGTTTAGAAATGTATTCCAATAAAATAATTGGATGTGTGCCCAGAGAACTAAATACAAGGATGTTCCTAATTGGAAAAAAATTAGAAACAACTTATATTCATTTGCTAGGGCTACCGTACAAAGCACCACAGACTGGGTGGCTTAAACAACGGGAATTTATTTCTCACAATTCTGGAGCCTAGAATCCAAGATCAACATAGCAGCAAGATTTGCTTCCTCTGAGGCTTCTCTCCTCAGAGAAGGAAAAACAAAAAATATTTTACTTATTTATTTGACCCAGGAAGTGGGGGAGAGCATGCACAAATAGGGGGAGCGGTAGGCAGGGGAGAAGCAGGTTCCCTGCTGGACAAGGAGCCTGATATGGGACTTGATCTCAAGACCCGCCCAGGGTCTTAGGCCCAACTGACTGAGCCACCTAGGTGCCCCAGTATTTTTTGATAACAATTTTCTGCCATGTTATTTTCCTTTAGCCATCCTTCTAGATGGCCATCCTCTCCCTGTGTCTTCATATAGTCTTATGTCTTATGTCTTCTGCTTATGTCTATGTCCAAATTTCCTCTTCTTATATGGGGACCAGTCCTAGTGGATTAAGTCCCACCCTAATGACCTCATTTCAACTTAATTATCTCTTTAAAATCCCATCTCTAAATAAAATCACATTCTGAGATACTGGGGTTTAGGACTTCAACATATAAATTTTAGGGAGACATGATTCATCCCATAACACAACCTATTCCAAGAATTGGGAATTAATAAAATAAGTTATGATATAGTCATATATCCATAATTATAGTTCATATATGAGTTTTTTGTTGTTTTTTTTTTTAGGGAGAGGCAGGCAGAGAGAGAGAGAGAGGGAAGCAGGCACCCTGCTGAGCAGAGAGCCCGATGTGGGACTCGATCCCAGGACCCTGAGATCATGACCTGAGCTGAAGGCAGCGGCTTAATCCACTGAGCCACCCAGGTGCCCCATGAGTTTTTAATTCAATTAAAAATATGGTATTAAAAATAGGCCTAGAAATTTACATGGCACAGATAGACTTTCATGATATATGCTGCTCGATGGAAAGAATGGGCTACAAAATAATATGGGTATTTTCTTTTCTTCCTTCTTTCCTTCCTTCCTTCCTTCCTCCCTCCCTCACTCTTTCTTTCTCTCTCTCTCTCTCTCTCCTTCCTTCCTTCCTTCCTCCTTCCCTTCCTTCCTTCCTTCCTTCCTTCCTAAGTAGGCTCCACACCAGCATGGAGCCCCATGCAGGGCTTGAACTTGCAACCCTGAGATCATGACCCGAGCAGAGACAAAGAATCTCAACCAGCTGAGTCACCCAGGCACCCCTGATTCTTTTTCTTTCTCTGTGTGGAATAAATACACAAATGCACAGAAAAATAGCTGAAAAGGCTTAACAGCAATTACATTTGGGAATTGATATGGTTGATAATAATTTATTTTATTTCTGTTTACTTATTTGTTGCTTAACTATGCATCTACATTTTTTCCCATGGTAAGTTTGTGCACTATTTTAAAAGAAACTTCTTGTGACACAAACACATTCCCCCATCCCCACCCAAAAAGGGGGAAATCTACCCTATGCCTAAGTATTTTTTAAAATATTTTATTTATTTGACACAGGAAGCGGGGGAGAACATGCACAAACAGGGGGAGTGATAGACAGGGGAGAAGCAGGCTCCCTACTGAACAAGGAGCCTGATGTGGGACTTGATCTCAGGACCTGCCCAACCGACTGAACCACCTAGATGCCCCAGTATTTTTTGATAACAATTCTCTGCCATGTTATTTTCCTTTAGCCATTCTCCTTTCCTGCTCCTAAGCTGAGTTTTAGTGGAAGATGAAAGCTCACTGTTTCTATTTGTCCCCATATAGTGATAACCTGCTCATTTAATGTGCAGTGAAGTACTCAGTGTACTTAATTCTTTTTTGGAGATTATTTGGAAAGGTTTTTGCTTAATCATAAGGCATTACTGAAGCCAGTGACATTATGATGAAATGATTTATCTTGGTTTAGGGCTTATGATCAGATAGGCTCTGAGCTCTATTTTCAAATTTATAGAGAAAACTAAAAAAAAAAAAAAAAAAGATAGAGTGGATTCCCAAAAAGAGAGGAGGGTGAAATACATTCAGAGTCTTGATCTCTGTGATTTCTAGCTTAGGAGGCAGAGGGTGCCTATTCACACCTCATTCATGGGAGAATGAACTATAGTCGTTTTTCTTCTAAAGTCTGCTATTTCTTCAGATGCTAAGATATTACTGTCTTTTAGGCCGGCTCCTCATTCCCCCACCCCCACCCCACTTCTGTAGCTTGGGTAATTTATGCACAAAATAAGTAATGTTTGAATAAAAAGACAACAGCTAAGTTAAGACATGATGAAGAAATTTGAGGCTACCTGTATGCAGGACCACATATCAAGCCTTCACTTTGCATTATATGCCTGCGTGGCCATTGAAGCTTTTGGTGCACTGAAATGTAGCAGCTCCCCAGGTTGTTACATGTAGTAGTGATGGATTTAGTGTCACTACACCTGTGTAAGCAGGTGGTCTTCACCAAGAGCACAACTTGAGAATTTAGTCTTGTAATAAAGACGGTGTTTTGTATTGAGCACCTTTATGTACACCTCTGGCAAGTCTTAACAATTCATCTAAAATTAAGAATCCTCTCAAGAGGCACATATTTCATAGACTGCTTCTTGCCCTCAACTTACCAAACAAACAGAGCTGCTTATGCTGATTTATCCATTTTCAGAGCAGAGTAATGATCATGCACTCCAGATTCCTAGCATTTTGCTTTGATCCAGAATAAAATTTGATTAAATGACTATTTACATCTATTATTTACACCGCTCTTGGTGAGCAGCCTTGATTACAGTGTCTGACCTCCATGCTCCTGGCCAGTAAGTGTGAATTAGGGATGCTCTTCAGGTCGGTTCTTGCAGTGGCCAGTCAGCCCTTACTACCTTGTAATACTTGGGAGTTGGTGAAAATGTTAAGAGGGGAAAGAAACCAGAAAGTTGCCTACCAAGGTGTCTCTGGCAGAACTCTCCTGAATAGTTGTTTGATCTTTGGTCAGACCTGGATTGTACTTAGATAAGAGATTATCAGTGAATATAGAGTCTTACAGATCTTTCCTCTAGGCTGACAGCAATTCAAGGGCATGGGCCATGTCTCTGTCTTGAGAATTCTAGGCTTGGCACAGAACAGGCACATAATATATATCTATTCGATTTAATTCCCAATCAACCACCTACTTCCTTATGACCCTCATTTTATATATATTTTTCTGTTACTAACCTGGCATAGGATAAAATTCTATTAGGGTTATGAGGCTTGAATATTATTCTAATATTACTTGATATTTTGGAGAAGAATGACACACCTGAAACTAATGTAATATTATGTGTCAACTATACTTCAATTAAAAAAATAAACAAATGCATACTTTTTTTTTTTTTTTTTAAGTAGACTCTATACCCAACATGGGGCTTGAATTTGTGATTCCAAGAACAACAGTCACGTGCTCTACTGACTGAGCCAGCCAGGTGCCCCAAATCAATAAATATTTTTTTAAAACATTAGAGATGAAAGAGACCTTAGAGATATTACTAGAGAATGCCTTCATTTTACAAATGGGAAACTGAAGTCCACAGAGGTTAAATGACTTCAAAGCTGGTTAGTGGCAGAGATGAAGCCGGAAGAATCCATGTCCTCCTGGCTCCCAGTTTGCTACTAAATACTCCTGAGCCACTAAGAAGACTGCATCTGCTCTAAGTTATACTGTTTGGTTTTTTTCTTTCCTCTTCTTCTACCTCTCTTCACATATTAGGTTTTTTGTGTTTTTCTCCCCCCTCCCACATGGACGTGAGATCAGCACACAAATCAGAGAACTTGGAAGTTTTTAGAAAAACTGGGCTATATTGTGTTGTGGCCCAGCATGGTGGGGGTGGCACTTTATCTTTCTGGAAAGGTATTATATTTTCTCATGTCCTCTGAGCTGTGGTCGAATGTGAGAGCTTACCCAAGTGCCGATATCTTTACTGCTCAGTGAATGTACCTTGCACTGGAATGTAGGAGACTGATTTCTCTTCTTGGCTCTGTCACCATTCCTGTGGCCTTGGGAAACTTAAGTTTCCTCCATGGGTCTCAGTTCCTCATTTATAAAATATAGAACCTGGACCAAACGAGCCCTAAAATCGTATGATTCTACCTGTTTCCACTTCTGATTTATAAACATTTAAAAAAATGATTTTCTACCTTTAAAGTAAAAGCCACACTTAAGCCCCCGTGGAATTTGGTCACCCTTACATTTTTATGTGAATGTTGACAGGTTTTCTCTGCTCTCTTTGGTATAACTGGAATGATTTAATTTTTTAATTTCATTTTTTAAAGATTTTATTTATTTAATTGACAGAGAGAGAGAGAGAGAGAGACAGCAAGACTGGGAACACAAGCAGGGTGGGAGAGGGAGAAGCAGGCTTCCTGCTGAGCAGAAAGCCTGATGCAGGGCTCAATGTGTGGGTTGGGGACATGGGGGGAACTCGGTCCCAGGACCCCGGGATCATGACCTGAGCTGAAGACAGAGCTTAACGACTGAGCAACCCAGGTGTCCCTTAATATTTTAATTTTAGTGGCTTCAATTACTATCTTCTATTTATCATTCTACCAAAGAAGTAATTGGCACAATCGTTAAAGTCGATCTATGACTGTTCCTTCAAGCCTTATTTCAAGCATTACTTCGAAAATCTCAAAAACCTCTTCTAGCTGTCACTCATCTGGAGTCACGCGGTGTCTATGGATCCTGTCTTTTTTGCTTTTTGTGGAACTGGGAGAGAGGGAATAGTGTCTCCTCAGGATCAGGAATCCTGGGCGGTGCCCGGAGGGGGAACATTAAGTAGAGGGAGGGAAAACGGCCAGAAGGCTGACTCTGTCATAGCAGGTGACAAGGAGTTAGTTGCAACCTGACTCCTCTCCCCACTGTGGGGTTATTGGCTTTGTGTTGTCTCCACAAAGTCCCCTAGACATGTCACGGCAGCCTATCCCCTGCCTCTTCTGCTTACATACCTCCACACCCCGGAATGGAGAATCAAGAGATCAGCTTTTCTGGCTGCAGTTGAAAGAGGCAAGTGGCCTGACTTATCCTGAAAATTACCCTGATGTGCGAAGCTGCCAAATGCACAGTTGCTTGTTACCTGCACTTACAGGAACACGAGGCCCAGCGTGGCGTTACTTTGCCTCTAGCAGACCTTTCTCTTTTGCATCAACTGTTTCACACCATCAGTCACTCGACGGCATTTATGAAGCCCTTGCCTTAAGCGTGACGGAAGGTTGAGAAGGAAGAGAAGCCATGATCTCTGGCTTTGAGGACAGAAATTGAGGAGAGAAGACTTAAGAATGCATAAAAACACTAAGTACTACATAAACAAGTATAAATGAACATAATGGAGAGTATTTCCAGACATTTTAGGAGTTAACTGGCATGATCAAGCTTGGGTGAAGTTAGTCAGAGAAGACTTGTAGTTTCTTAGAAGACGGTCACTGCAAATTTAATTGAATATGTGAATATACTTACCTAGAGAATCCGGGAAAAATTTTATAAAGGATTGAAATGATTACAGAAAACCCCACCAAGTCATATTCTAGAGAACACCAAAGACACAAATGAAAAAAAAAATCACATGGCCAACATGTGAGAAGGGCTTGATAGAGAGACTGAGGAAGCTAAACAGGTGATCTGTAGAAATATACCTGAATGCCAAGCTGAGGATTGGATCTGATCAAATTTGTAACAGGGAGCCACCGGAGGTTCTTAAAAATGGAAATGGCATATGAAATCATCAAGGAAGATTAATCTTCCCACTATATATGAACTAATAGAGAAAAGTTAGTGGCAGGACCCAGGTCAGGGCTGTAGCTGTGGAAATGCGGTGAAGATAAACTGGTGGGATGAGATGGAACCAACCAGCAGGGCTTGACCTGGGTTTGGACAGTAACAGCCAACATTCACCGGTTGCTTTCTACGCACAAGTCACAGGGCTGAGGGCTTGTCACGTGACTTAGGACTCTATGAGAAGAAATTAAATAACTTGCTCCGGATCATACAACATGAGTGAGGAACTGGAATTTGAACGGATCGCTGGCGCAAAAGGACCTAACTACTATGCTAGATTGCATCTCTGAAGTCAAAGAGTAAGGGAAAAAATTACCCTAGTGCTGTAGCTAAGAGTTTACCCTTTAGGTTCAGACTCCCTGGGATTTCATCCTGCCTTATGACACTAGCTATCCACTCCTGGATAGTCCACTGAAAATCCTACCCTTCCTTTTCCTTGTCTATAAAACTGGAAATAAAAAGGGGTGCCCGTGGCTCCGTCAGTTAAGTGTCCGGCTTCAGGTCAGGTCATGATCTCAGGGTCCTCGGATCAAGCCCCACATCGGGCTCCCTGCTCAATGGAGAGCCTGCTTCTCCCTTTCCCTCTGCTCCTCCCCCTACTTGTGCTCCCCTTCCCTCTCCCTCTCTCTCTCTCTCTCAAATAAATAAAATCTTTTTTAAAATGAGGATAAATAGTACTTTTGTCAAGGACTGCTATAAAGCAGAAAAGTGTTATAGTATGTACTCTACTCGTCCCAGTGCCTGACACGTGGTGAGTGTTCAGTAAATGTTAACTACCAATAAAATTGTTGTTATCATCCTACATCTTGGATCCTGGCAAAATAGTGCTATAATTGCCAGAATAATAAAAAAGGGGAAATTTGGTTTAAGGTTATTTTCCTCTCACAAGTCCTTTGCTCTTGAGTTATAGAAGATTTAGGGATCAGTAGAATCACACTAAGGGGAATTGATGAGAAATGTAGTAATGTCCCTAAGAGAAGAAAATGCCAGTCTTACAGATCACTGAAGAAAAATCATGCTAGAAGTGAGGGAGAGGGAGGGAGGCTAAGACTTTGGTTAGTGTAGAGTCTCTTGGGTTGTAGGCAGGGAGGAATGGGATTGCCATTTTATTAACTTATAGATGAGCATGAATTTACCTTCCCCTTTGGTTTCCTCTTTTTCATCCTCCCTATTAATAGACTGTGCATATACTGAGAAGTAATCCATGCTACAATGCTTCCTCAGAACTGTATGCACTGAAAACGCAGCTAGTAGGGAAACTTTAAAAGGACATTGCTTAAAGAAAAATACAAAAAGCAATAACATGACAGGTGACTGCCATTGTTCATAGATCAGAGGGCTGCTAGTCATCTGAAGCCCTTTTCTTCCTAAAGAGAGCTCCAAGAGGTCTTTGTGCCCCACATGTAATGACTACTTAGGAGCTGAGTCAAACAAGGACTCTTATTTTAGTTTTCTAAATACCAAGTCTGGGCAGGCCTATGTTTTCACTACGTGGGTGGGGTACGTGGTTAAGCTAATTCACCTCACAGGGTACCATGGCTCAGTTAATTCTCTCAAATGACCAGAGACAGCCTAAGTGGGGAGCTAAGCTACTTCCCACTGAGCTAACAGGAAGTAGGGATTTGACATTCTACCTTTCCAGTTCCTTCTGTATTCTGGCGTGGCTAAGTGATATTGAGAAAAGACAGAGTAATCATTGGTGATATTAGTGCTCTCAAAGTCATTCATTTGCAAACATTTATTGACAATGGTGAGTATATGTATAGAATACAATATCAGGTACATAGTAGAAAGTTATATGTTATTGGCTATGAGCTAGGGTTTGGACTGCACATTTGCCAATATACAATATTTAATTGGATGAGTCTGGTGATGGGTATTAAGGAGGGCACGGATTGCATGGAGCACTGGGTGTTATACGCAAACTATGAGTCATAGAACACCACATCAAAAACTAATGATAGGGGCGCCTGGGTGGCTCAGTGGGTTAAGCCTCTGCCTTCGGCTCAGGTCATGGTCTCAGGGTCCTGGGATCGAGCCCCACATCGGGCTCTCTGCTCAGCTGGGAGCCTGCTTCCTCCTCTCTCTCTGCCTGCCTCTCCGCCTACTTGTGGTCTCTGTCTGTTAAAAAAAAAAAACAAAAAACTAATGATATACTGTATGGTGACTAATATAACACGATAAAAAAAATTGCATTTCTTTTTATTTTTAAGTAATCTCAGGCTTGAACTCACAATCCTAAGATCAAAAGTTTCATGCTCTATTGACTGAGCCCACCAGGTACCCCTTAATGGCATATCTTTCTTTCTTTTTTTTTTTTTTAAAGATTTTATTTATTTATTTGACAGAGATCACAAGTAGGCAGAAAGGCAGGCAGGGGCGGGGGGCAGGGAGGGTGGAGCAGGCTCCCTGCTCAGCAGAGAGTCGGATGCGGGGCTCAATCCCAGGACCCTGAGATCATGACCTGAGCCTAAGGTAGAGGCTTAACACACTGAGCCACCAAGGTGCCCCCTTAACTGCATTTCTTTAAGCAAAATTCAGCTCTTTCTACAGATAAGAAAGATTAGGTACAATATAGATTGGGTGCATTTTCTCACTTTTGAGAAGATGTGAAGAAATCCCAGCTTCAGTCTAGCCATGGCAAAGTGATGGCGATTACGCAGCAGTGACTGGTGTCCGTGAGCTCCTGTTAAGTGGTTGTTACAGAATTTGAAAGGGCAAAGCATATTTCATGTACTAGTCCTCAACCATCTCCATCAAGCTGTTACCATGGAAACAGAAAACTTAAAGACTTCCTTACAATCATTTTGGAAGGGAAATGTCTATTTCTAGCTGATATTTGGCCTCCCTAAAGTAGAGTTTATGAAGAGTTTCTTATTGTCTACTATGTAGTGAGAAATTTAGCATAAAACAGGGAGCAACATTGTGGGGCAAAATGATTAGCAATCACAAAAAGGAAAAAACCCACTTTGATGAACACAGAGCTAGGTCCTACAGGTCAGTTATGACCTGAATATAATTTAGGTACTCTAGAAGTAACTTATCTTCATGTTCTGTGGCCTGCCTCTCTCTAGCTCGCAGCTGAATAGTTTCCTGCCCTAACTATTCTCATAACCTTACAGAATAATCACCACTTTGAGATTAGATCTCCTTGGTTAATGTAGAGAACACTCAAGTCATAAACTCAATATCAGTTACCAAAGATCATCTGGCTAAGCATTTTTTTTTTTTTTACCTGCTACATCCTTAAGGGTAAATAAGACCTAGCACCTCTTGATAGGTTTCCATTTTTGTCTCTACAGCTATGCCAATTAAATAGCTTTTTTTGAGAATCTAATTTTGTTTTCAAGAAAGATGAAGAATTTAGTGTTTCATACAGCCTATGTTAATACTAATTCTGAAGCAAAGTGGAACCCATGGAAAAGAAGAATTTATTTCAGTCTATTTTACCACTTGGAACATTAATTCCATAAGGAAAATATTTTATTAAATTCTGCTGGTATTTAAAGCTTATGAAATGCATTTGCTTGGTTCTTTTAAACCACATTGAACTTTTTTCTTTGGATGCTTCCAAAATTGCATTGGAATTTATCAAATTTTAAAAAGCATGTTCTTAGATACCACAATTTCCCCTCAAGGAATTTCTTCCAGAAAAATATTCCCATTAAATGAAAGACCATTCTGAACTTGAAGCTGCTCAGCCCGGTTTCTAGTCCTTGGCTCCAAGAATGCCAGACAAGAGACTGGCCGATTCTCTTCTGAAAAAATTTAACAGCACAAGAGAAATGATTTTTGGAGGGCCTACAACAAAGCGGGTGGATTCCTGCTTCATGACCCCAAAGTAAAGCCCACCAGGGATAAACCCCATTTGAGTACACAGAACTAACAACTACCTATTATGTGAAAGTCACTTGACATTTGAGGAATGTCTCTATCATGAAAGGTAGACACCAAAACAAAGGAATTTTTGGAAAGTAGACACAATGCAGGAAGATAAATTATATCCATGAAACATGAATAAACAACAATGGAGTACTATATAAAAAAGGAGTGATCCGAGAATAAAGGGAGTTCTTGGAAATGAAAAATACGATTGCTGAAATAAGATATTCATACAAGCATTGGAAGACAAAGACAAGGGAATTTCCCAGAAGGTAGATCTAAGAGATGACACAGAAATGGAATAAAAGAAAAAGCAACAGGGTTAGTCCAGGAAGCTCAAGATTTCTTGAAAAATGGAGAGACAGAGATACAGAGAAGAGAACAGACTATAGCAAACCCACTTCACCCCATATAGTGCAAATAAAGAGATTTTTACCAAGTGACTACTTAAAGAATGGAGAGCAGGAAGGATTAGGGAGCACATAAAGGTGGTAGAGTGTCCAGAGACTAGTCTCAGTGAGAAACTTCGAGTCCCAGGGCAGAAGAGGCTGGGTCAGAGCAGATGGTGTAAATGGAAGGCAGTGACAACCCGAGCCCAGGAGGAATGGCCTCCCAGGGGGAGATACAGCTACTGTCCGAGAGATGTGATTCTTCATAAGGGATACAGCAGAGAAGAAATACTCTGACTTCTCTCTCTTCCTGTGATCTGATCTCACACTGGCCAACCCTAGCCAGAAACCAGCTAACAGAATTATAGTGCACAGGAACCATTCAGGGCAGGGCAGGGCTAACGAGTGAAGAGAAAAACATTGGTAAAAGAATAATACAACAACATTTTCCCATCTGAAAAAAACAGCTGGTGTCCATCCCAGGGTATCTAAAAAACAAAATAAAACAGCGCCCTACATAAGGCACAGCACAATGAAATTTCAGAACACCATTAACAAAGAGGAGATCCTAAAAGCTTCCGGAGAGGAAAAAACAGATCATATATAAAGGATCAGAAATGACAATGGCGGGGCGCCTGGGTGGCTCAGTGGGTTAAAGCCTCTGCCTTCAGCTCGGGTCCTGGGATCGAGCCCCACATGGGGCTCTCTGCTCGGCGGGGAGCCTGCTTCCTCCTCTCTCTCTGCCTGCCTCTCTGCCTACTTGTGATCTCTGTCTGTCAAATAAATAAATAAAATCTTTAAAAAAAAAAAAAACAAAAACAAAAACAGAAATGACAATGGCATTGGATAAATGAACAGCAACACTGAATGCTATATGACAATGAAATAATGTCTTCACATTTCTGAGGAAACTTTCTTTCCAAGCCAAATTGTCAATCAAGGGCAAGGTGGAAAAAAGACATTTGCAAATATGCAATGTCTCAAAAAATTTACCTTCTATGCACGATTTCTTAGGAAGCTATTATAAAACAATGGAGTAAACAAACAAAGAAACACAAATGGAAGACTCTGGATTGAGGGAACTTGATATATGCACAGCCAAGAAGGGAATGTAAATCCTAGGCTGACAGCTGTGCAGAAATCCTAGAACATATCTTGTTTAAACAGAGCAGGAGGAAAGAAGCCTCCATTAAGATGTCTTTAAGGGAAAAAAAATCACTGATCCTTTTCAGAGAGTTTTAACAATTCTTTGGAGGGTTTGGGAAAGGCAATGAAAATGAAGCAAATGACTGCTAAAGAAAATCAGCCTTCTAAAGCTATTTGATTTCTTAATTTGTGTATACGTATTGCTTTCATACAACATTAACTTTAAAAGACTCTCACAAGAATGCAAAGTGTAGGTACAAAGATATCATTATATCACTGTATGTTATATCACAAAATTGAAAATAACCTAAATGTCCATCAGCAGGACAATGATTGAATTATGGTATAGCCAAATGACAGCATACCATGTATCCTTTAAAAAAGAGAGGGGCGCCTGCATGGTGCAGTTGGTCGAGCGTCCAACTCTTGGGGTTTTAGCTCAGGTCATGATCTCAGGGTTGTGAGATAGAGCCCCACATCCAGTTCTACAGGCAGCTCCAAGTCTGCTTGCGATTCTTTCTCTCCCTCTGCCCCTTCCCCCCAACCCTGCTCGCATGCTCTCTCTCCCTCTCCCTAAAATAAAATAAAATATTGAAAAAAAAAAAAAAGGAGAGAGAATCTAGATGTATACTGAGTGAGTCTTAGAAATTTGTTCGGGGGGCACCTGGGTGGCTCAGTGGTTTAAGCCTCTGCCTTCAGCTCAGGTCATGATCTCGGGGTCCTGGGATTGAGCCCCACATCAGGCTCTCTGCTCAGCGGGGAGCCTGCTTCTCCCTCTCTCTCTGCCTGCCTCTCTGGCTACTTGTGATCTGTCTCTGTGTCAAAGAAATAAATAAAATCTTAAAAAAAAAAAAAGAAAGAAATTTGTTTGGGGTGGGGGTAACAGGTCTCAAAACTTGTACCCATAATGTGATATTATTTTTAAAGTAAAAACATTTTTATAAGGGGGTGCCTGGGTGGCTCAGTCAGTTAAGCTGCTGCCTTCAGCTCAGGTCATGATCCTGGGGTCCTGGGATCCATCCCCACATCCATCCAGCTAGTTGCTCAGTGGGGAACCTGCTTCTCCCCTGCCTGCCACTCCCCTGCTTGTGCTTGCTCTCTCCCTCTCTCTGCGTCAATAAATAAATAAGAATCTTTAAAAAAAATTCTTTTAAGTATATGTTACCTTATATGTAGAAAAACAAAAGATTGGGGAAGTGTGGATTTTTACTTTCTAATTAAATTTTTTTAATTTTTTATTTTTTAAATTACTTTTCAGTGTACTAGAATTCATTGTTTATGCACCACACCCAGTGCTCCATGCAATCCGTGCCCTCCACAATACCCGCCACTAGGCTGGCCCAACCTCCCACCCCCCACCCCTTCAAAACCCTCAGATTGTTTTTCAGAGTCCATAGTCTCTCATGGTTCATCTCCCCTTCCAATTTCCCTCAACTCCCTTCTCCTCTCCATCTCCCCATTCTGTGTTATTTCTTATGCTCCACAAATAAGTGAAACCATCTCTCTGCCTGGCTTATTTCACTCAGCATAATCTCTTCCAGTCCCATCCACGTTGCTACAAAAGTTGGGTATTCATCCTTTCTGATGGAGGCATAATACTCCATAGTGTATATGGACCACATCTTCCTTATCCATTCGTCTGTTGAAGGGCATCTTGGTTCTTTCCACAGTTTGGCAACTGTGGCCATTGCTACTATGAACATTGGGGTACAGATGGCCCTTCTTTTCACTACATCTGTATCTTTGGGGTAAATACCCAGTAGTGCAATGGCAGGGTCATAGGGAAGCTCTATTTTTAATTTCTTAAGGAATCTCCACACTGTTCTCCAAAGTGGCTGCACCAACTTGCATTCCCACCGACAGTGTAAGAGGGTTCCCCTTTCTCCACATCCTCTCCAACACACATTGTTTCCTGTCTTGTTAATTTTGGCCATTCTAACTGGTGTAAGGTGGTATCTCAATGTGGTTTTAATTTGAGTCTCCCTGATGGCTAGTGATGGTGAACATTTTTTCATGTGTCTGTTAGCCATTTGTATGTCTTCATTGGAGAAGTGTCTGTTCATGTCTTCTATCCATTTTTTGACATGATTATCTGTTTTGTGTGTGTTGAGTTTGAGGAGTTCTTTATAGATCCTGGATATCAGCATTTTGTCTGTACTGTCATTTGCAAATATCTTCTCCCATTCTGTGGGTTGCCTTTTTGTTTTGTTGACTGTTTCCTTTGCTGTGCATCTAATTAAATTTTTTTTGTATTGAGTTGTTGTTTTAATCAGGATGGACTTTGTGTACTCAGAAAAATCAACACAGATGAATTTCCAATAAGATTACTTTGGGGCTTAGAAATCAATTTTTCCATACCTTCACTTAACAATATTGATTTATCAAACTATTATGTTTGGTATTGGAGAGACAAAGATAAATAAAATATATTTTCTGCCTTCAGTTTTATCACAGTCCGGTGGAAAGGTTTTTAAACTGCCCCATGCTTCAGCGCTAAAATAAATGTTTGATCTGAGTTTCATTTTCAAAATATATTTTAAATATTAAAACATCTGTAACAAAATCATTTAATTTAATATAAAAAATTTTAATACATTGAAACCACCACTTCTTTTTTTTTCCTTAAAGATTTATTTACTATTTTCTTTTAAAGAGAGAGTGTGTGTGCATGAGAGCTGGGGAGGGAAAGACGGAGAGAAAGATTCCCTACTGAGTATCAGGAGCCCAACATGGGATTGAGTCCTGAGATCATGACCTCAGGACTGACCTCAGATTGACCCTGAGATCATGACCTGAGTTGAAATCAAGAGTCAGATGCTTAACCCACTGAGCCACCCAGATGCCCCAAGGGACCACCCTTTGTTAATGTCTACTGTCGGGTAAACTATCATTTTTGTCATACGTAAATTTTTCCTGTTACTTTAAAGCATAAATTTGAATTTATTGTAAACATGTCATTACATAGAAAGGTTGTAGCTTTACCTTGGTCTTTTTAAAATCTAATGCGCATATGTCCGCTTCTAGAAAAATCTGCAGGTGACAGCGACCATAGCATAAGAGCTGAGCACAATTAAATACACAGCAGAGTTCATCTGCCTGGTGTACATTTTTCTTTTAAAGTAAACTACATCCAATGTGAGATTTGAACTCACATCCTGAGATCAAGAATTACATGCTTTACCAACTGAGCCAGCCAAGCACCCACTGATGTACATTTTTATGTGCAATAATAAATAAATGGATAACATGTCAGGTAGCACAGGTAGAGTTTTGCAGGTTCTTTAATTTAGAGCTTATAAGTTTCCCATGTTTGACTTTTATAATATAAGATATGGACAGTTGCCTATTTTTGTGAACCAATTTTTAAAAGATTTTATTATGGACACTTTGAAGTAGACACAAAGTAAACAACAGAATAATGAACAACTTTATATTTATCACCCAGCTTCCACAATTACGAGCATGCTATCATTCTCGTGTCGTCCAAATCTCCATCTGTTTCCCCACTTGATTATTCTTTCCAATAAACATTTCCTATCACTCCCATTTCAGGTTTCTGAATCTGTCTAGTTGAAGAACTATTGCCATTTGCAGTCCTTTAGCTATGTCAATTAGCTTTGTTTCTCAATATTATCCAATCTAGAGGTGCCTGGGTGGCTCAGTGGTTTAAGCCTCTGCCTTGGGCACAGGTCATGATCCCAGGGTCCTGGGATCCAGCCCCGCATCAGGCTCTCTGCTCAGCAGGGAGCCTACTTCCCCCTCTCTCTCTGCCTGCCTCTCTGCCTACTTGTGATTTCTCTCTCTGTCAAATAAATAAATAAATAAATAAATCAAATCTTCAAAAAATACATTATCCAATCTAAACAAAATACAGAAAAATGTTGGATACTGAAGCTTACACAAATCTGCACTTATCATTTACAAGTCCTAATTTCAAACTTTCATATTCACCAGAATAACCTGATTTTTGAGATTTTTTTCTTACATTAATTTTTTTTTTTTTTTGGTTAAAACTAATAAAGAAACATGCTTTAAAGACTTCAAATATCGGGGGCACCTGGTGACTCAGTTGGTGAAGCAGCTGACTCTTGGTTTTGGTTCAGGTCATGATCTCAGGGTTCTGGGATCAAGCCCCACGTTGGGATCTGCACATACTGTGGAGTGTGCTTGAGATTCTCTCTCTGTCTCTCTCCTTTTGCCCCTCCCCCTGTTCATGCTCTCTAAATGAATAAATACATAAATAAATAGAATCTTTTTTAAAAAAACCCTCAAAAACTGTATGGAGGGGGCGCCTGGGTGGCTCAGTGGTTTAAAGCCTCTGCCTTCAGCTCAGGTCATGATCTCAGGGTCCTGGGATCGAGCCCCGCATGGGGTTCTCTGCTCGGCAAGGAGCCTGTTTCCCCCTCTCTCTCTGCCTGCCTCTCTGCCTACTTGTGATCTCTGTCAAATAAATAAATAAAATCTTAAAAAAAAAAAAACTGTATGGAGTGTGGATTAAAAAAAAAATGAGCATCTTCCTTCCCGTTCCTACCTAGTTCCTCTTTTCAGCGGCCAATTTCTTTGTGTTTTTTTTTTTATATTTTGTTTTATTTCTTTTTTTAAAATTTTAAAAAATAAAAAATTATTTTTATTAACATATAATGTGTTATTTGTCCCAGGGGTACAGGTCTGTGAATCATCAGGCTTACACATTTCACAGCACTCACCACAGCACATGCCCTCCCCAATGTCCATAGCCCAGCCACCCTATCCCTCCCCCTAAGCCCCCAGCAACCCTCAGTTTGTTTTGTGAGATTAAGAGTCTCTTATGGTTTGTCTCCCTCCTGATCCCATCTTTTTTTTTTTTAAAGATTTTATTTATTTATTTGATAGACAGAGATCACAGGTAGGCAGAGAGGCAGGCAGAGATAGAGGAAGGGATGCAGGCTCCCCACCGAGCAGAGAGCCCAATGTGGGGCTCGATCCCAGGACCCTGGGATCAGGACCTGAGCCGAAGGCAGAGGCTTTGACCCACTAAGCCACCCAGGAGCCCCCTGATCCCATCTTGTTTCATTTTTTTCCCTCCCTACCCCCAACTCCCCACCCTGCCTCTCAAATTCCTCATATCAGAGAGATCATATGATAATTGTCTTTCTCTGATTGACTTATTTTGCTCAGCATAATACCCTCTATCTAGTTCCATCCATGTTCAGCGACCAATTTCTTGAGACAATTTCCAGAAATACTCTCTGCATGCACATACAAGCATGTACATAACTATAATCCTTAAAAAAAAAAAACCATGCTGGCAGTGTACACTGTTTTCTACCATGCTTTTGTTCATGACTATATCTTTTTAATGCATGGATCAGATCAAAGAGTTTCTGAAAAGGCACAGAAACTGCTGGTATAGGGAAACTATATCTCTAATAGTATAACATCAGTGAACACAGGGAAGAGGGAACCAATATCTTGCTTTTGGGAAGTAGAAAAGCCATATGATATTCGAGCTGAATCTTCATGGAAACACCTACGTGGCAGAAAAGTAGAAGATTGTTTTAAGTGATGACGCTTACCAATTCCAGACCTAATTTATTTGGGTTTTCTTTTTTTTCTTTCTTCATGGCAATTGGCAGGTACAAAATATCTAGAGCAGCTGCTCGTTTGTCAAAAGTTATCCCTACTAGAGTGAAAGAATATTAGAATATGAATCCAAAGACCTGGGTTCTAGTTTTAGGAAAGTCATGTGGCCTTTTTAGTTTCCTCATTTGCATAATGGGGATACCATGTACTTGTGTTTCTCACCAGGTTTTTGAGACTAGCTGCTGAACTCAAGTACTATCTTATGGAAAGCAAATTGTCTTTGGGGTCTAAGGGACATAGGTTTGAAGTCACTGTTCTGCTGCTGTGAATGGTGCAGTTGCTAAATCATTCAGTCCATTCACAGGAAATTATTGAGTATCTGCCATACTCACAGTGCAGACACTGTCCTAGGCATGAAGATAGAAGAGTGAAGAAGACAGATAGGAACTTAAATTGTTTTTTCAGCAGCATGGGCTGGCACTGTGCTAAAACCAAGAAGTAGTGGTAAATCCTTAGGCAGTCTCATTTGCTCACACAGCTACAAATTACATCTATATGCTGAAAATCCCCAAATTTATACCTCCTGGCCTGACCTCTCTGAACTTGAGTCTTACATATACAACTGCTTTTTCAATGACTCCTTTTCAATAATTCACAAGAAACTCAAACATCATACTTCCAAACCTAGACTGATTTCAGGCTCCCAAGGCTATCCCTCCCTCCTCTCTTCCCCATCTTTGCAAACAGACCACCAATGACCAAGGGGTTCAAGCCAGAGATCTGGGGGACATCCCTGACAGCTCCTCTCTCTTACCTCCCACAACCTGGAGGACAAATTAGTTCCACCTAGATCTTGAATCCACCCACTGTCTTTCTCTCTGTAATCCCCCTTGCTTTTTTGTCCCCCCCTCTAAGATTTTATTTATTTATTTGAGAGAGAGGGAGAGAGAGCGCGCATGAGTGGGGGCAGGGAGAGCAGAGGGAGAGGGAGAAGCAGACTCCCGACTTAGCAGGGAGACCCATGTGGGGCTCAGTCCCAGGACCCTGAGATCATGACCTGAACTGAAGACAGATGCTTAGCCAACTGAGCCACCCAAGTGCCCCATCCCCCTTGGTTCTTTGCAATATACTCCTCGACATTTTCCTTGCTACTTCCTGCTCCCCAACAAGTCATTGGCCACAGTGGCCAGAGGAGATTCCTAGCATGAAAGCAAAGGCAATGGTACTGATAACAAACACAAAACAAATTAAACAAAACTGAAAATATAAGAATTCCTTCATTCCCACATCTTTCTAGGAAGAATTCCACTCTCCCAATCAACCCCCCGCCCTGCCCCCCACCCCAAGCCTGGGGCTTCTGTTGTGCTGATCAGGATAAATTTGGTTGAGGTGCAGATTTAGGTCAGAAAGCATAGATGGATTTACATTAACAAGGGCAGGAAATGGAATCTTGAAGATGAGAGAAGGAAGCCAACAAAAGAAGAGCCAAGTCCAGATCTGGCCCACTTTTTGGGGGTAATATTCAGAGAGGAGAGAGACTGGAGAGTGTTGCTGTGCTGAGTAGAACTTAGAAAGATAGATCAAGACTTTTTTTTATCATGTTTACTGAGACTCATACATAGAAATTTCCATTTTGTGCTTATTTCATAGACTTCAGTAAATATTAGACCGCTTTTCATTTTTATATTCAGTATCTGTTGTTTCCTTTAAATGAGATCTTATGCTGATATGGGCAATGAGTGGGCTCAGCTTTATTTAAAATACACCACAGCACTTAAGATAAAATCTAAAACCCTTACCAGGGCCTAAAAATCTCTAAATCATCTAGCCTCTATTTACCTCTCCAGTCTTCTCTCTGAACTCATTTCCCCTTTACTGACACTGGTCTTCCTTTGGTTCCTCAAGCACACAGAGCCTTTTCCTTCCTTAGTCTCTACACAGCTATTCCTTATTTGGAATTTTCTTTCCATGGATGATTCATTCTTATCTTTTATGTCTCATCTAAAATGTCACCTTTTCAGAAAGTGCTTTCCACCTAGCTTAGCTAGATCTCCATTGTTGTTGTTGTTCATGGCAGTCTATGGTTTCCTTTGTAGAACTTTTGCAGGTGGTAATTTATTCACATGTGTGGTTATGTGTATGTGCACACATGCCTGTTTTGCTCATTGTTTGTCTCCTGCAGATTTAAATCCAAGAAGACAATGAGCTTGTGGGTTTGTTCATTGCTCTAGAGCCAGTGCCTCACAGTGCTCTGCACAGAGAAGGCTGCCAATGACTATTCGTTGAGTGAACAAACAAGCTCTTGTAGAGCTTAACATTGGCAAGAAAATACAGATACTGAAGATAATGTGTTATGATGACCACAACAGGGAACTATGGTGTTACTATGAACTTGAGGAAGCTAATTTAAGGGATACCTGGGTGGTTTAGTCGGTTCAGCATCTGCCTTTGGCTCAGGTCATGATCCCAGGGCCCTGGGATCAAGTTCCACATTGGGCTCCCTGCTCAGCTGGAAGTCTGCTTCTCCCTCTGCCCCTCTCCCCACCCATGCTCTCTCTCTCCCCCTCAAAAATAAATAAATTTTTAAAAAATCTTAAAAAAAAAAAAAAAGAAGCTAATTTAAATGGGGAGCAAGACAATCCAAGCTTTCCTGATCTAGGAACAGATCAAGAATTGGACTAGTAATGAGAGTGAGGAGTGTTCCAGGCAGAGGAAATAATGTGTGAAGGCCTTAGGACGAGAGTATGAAGTATTTGGGGGAAACCAGAGAATACAGTATGCCTGGAGCCTAAAGAGTAAGAGGTAGGCCCATGGAATATGTGGTAAGCCTTAGGACTGGGAGCTTTGTCCTAAGAGAAATGGAAAGCTTCAGATAGTAGAGCAAGGTTATTAAGTTTGTAGTTTTAAAAGACTACTACTCTAGATGTGTGGGGAATGGATTACAGGTGAGGAACGGGGAGCCTGGAGAAGTAGGCTGGGGCAAGGATGATCTAGGGCGACTGGCTAGGTGAGTGTAAGAGGAAGACCAGAGAAGATTGATGCATGGCTAGAAGCGGTGGTGAGTTTAGAGAAGATTGGTGGATTCACAAAATATTTAGAAGCTAGGGTAGTTAAGATATGGTGAGTCATTGGACTTGCCATAATGGAGCGTGAGAGCCACAATGACTCCCCGGTTTTGTTTTAGACTGCTGAGTAGATAGTGGCACCAGTTATTTAGACGAGGGAAAACTGGAGGAGGAGCCAGTTGTTGTATGTGATGAGTGGAGGGAAGATGATGATCCACCTGTGGACAGGGTTTGAGGCACCTGTGAGGGACATAAGGTGAGATGCCCAGAAGGTGGTTAAATAGATGGCAATGTGAGGGTCAGTCAGTGGAATTCTGCGTACAAATGGGCCATCGGTCTAGGGAGTGAGTGGAGTCAAAGGCTTGGGATAGAGTCCTGAGGTCCCTTACCATTTAAGGGTCAGAGTGGGAAGAAGCCAGGAAAAATGACCAAGGAGTAGAGAGGTGAGAATAACACCAGAATGTGTGAAGCTATGGAAAGCCTTCATGAAATGTTCTTAGACAGGGACACCTGGGAGGCTCAGTCAGTTAAGCGTCTGCCTTTGGCTTAGGTCATAATGCTACGATCCTGGGATCGAGTCCTGCATCAGACTCCTTGCTCTGAGGAGAGCCTGCTTCTCCCTCTGCCTGCGCTCCCCCTGCTTGTGCTCTCTCTCTCCCTCTGACAAATAAATAAATGAATAAAATCTTAAAAAAAAAAAAAAAGAAAAGGTCATAGACAAAAGTCTCTGTAAGCAGCAGTCAGATTTTGAGGAAGAACATCACTCAGCAATTTAAATTCTGGTAATTCTGCTCTTTCATTAGGAAATTGTATACAGTAGTCCCCTCTTATCCAAGGGAGATACATTCCAAGACCCCCAGGGGATGACTAAAGTTGCAGATAGTATCAAACCTTATGTACACCATGCTTTTTCCCATACACACATACTTATGATAAAGTTTAATTTATAAATTAGGCAGAGTAAGAGATAAATGATAACTCATAACAAAATAGAAAAACATCCTGCAGTAAAGGTTACATGAATGTGGTCTCTCTCAAAATATACTTACTCACACTTCTTGTGATGATGTGAAATGAAAAGCCTACAAGAGGAGATGAAGTGACATGTCGTAGGCATTGTGACATAGTTAGGCTAATAGTGATCTCTAAGTATTTGTCAGAAGTGGGATCATCGGCTTTCAGACTGAGGGTGACTGTTGGTAACTGAAACCATGAAAAGCAAAAGCATGGATAAACGGGGCTATTGTACCAGCATTTCTTGGGGAAGAGAATACCTCCTCAAATCCCATCTTAAAAATGACTATTTTCGGGACGCCTGGGTGGCTCAGTTGGTTAAGCAGCTGCCTTCGGCTCAGGTCATGATCCCAGCGTCCTGGGATCGAGTCCCACATCGGGCTCCTTGTTCTGTGGGGAGCCTGCTTCTCCCTCTGCCTCTGCCTGCCACTCTGTCTGCCTGTGCTCGCTCTCTCTCTCTCTCTCTCTGACAAATAAATAAAATCTTTAAAAAAAAAAATGACTATTTTCTTTTCATATTAGTATCTTACCCTTCAGTATTTGTTTATAATGCATAAACTTTTTTTTTGTATTATTGCAGTTACAATGGATACATTTTAGTTTTTCCATTTTGAAGTGAAAGGAATTTATGATTTTGTAATTATCATTTTAGTGGTTGTATAATGTTCCATTAGATGACATTTTAGAGTTACAAAAGGCTATGTCTGACCTCACTAAAACTAAAGAAAAAGAAAACTACAGGAAGATAAACTTTTTCTCAGAATCCACCCTCCTTTACCAAAACAAGATCACTTTTTTATTTTTTTTAAGTAGATGCCACACCCTGTGTGGAGCCCAACACACTATGCGGTCCAACATGGAGCTCAAACTCATGACCCTGAGATTAGGAGTTGGCTACTTAGCCAACTGTGCCACACAGGTACCCTAAAAAGATCA
Organism: Enhydra lutris kenyoni; assembly: GCF_002288905.1. Lineage (NCBI taxonomy): Eukaryota > Metazoa > Chordata > Mammalia > Carnivora > Mustelidae > Enhydra > Enhydra lutris. The sequence goes on from NW_019154085.1 coordinate 14,484,582, forward strand.
TTTTAAAGAGTTAAGAAAACACAGAAGCAAATGAGCCTATCAGTAATGTTGTCTTTTGGAGTTTAAATACAGATAAACCAATTTCAATATGATGCTTTTTCAACTTCATACATAAGTTGAATGATATCATGAGAACAAGGTTAAACCGGAGGGAGACATGTTTATTCTGTTGATCCTTGAAATACAATGACTTACTTCATAAACTGGTATAGACCAGTATACTACCTTGATGTACATTGTTCTGAATGTTCAACAACAGATCATAAAGTCAAGGGCAAGAGTAAATGATGCTTTTATGCATTGACATTATATCTTAAAAACAAGGGCACCTGGCTGGCTTAGTCAGTAAAGTATGCAATTTTTTTTTTTTAATTTATCTGACAGAGAGCACAAGCAGGGAGAGGGGCAGAGGAATAGGGAGAAGCAGACTCCCCACCAAGCAGGGAGCCCAATGTGGGGCTCTATCCCAGGATGCTAGGATCACCATCCAAGATTAAGGCAGACACCCAACTGACTGAGCCACCGAGATGCCTGGAGTATGCAACTCTTGATCTCAAGGTTGTGAGTTCAGGGCCACATTGGGCGTGGATCCTACTTAAAAAAAAAAAAAAAAAATTTTTTTTTTAAATTTTTTAAGATTTTTTTTTTAAAGATTTATTATTTTTTAAAGATTTTATTTATTTATTTGACAGACAGAGATCACAAGTAGGCAGAAAGGCAGGCAGAGAGAGAGAGAGACAGGGGAAGAAGTAGGCTCCCTACTGAGCAGAGAGCCCAATGCGGTCTCCATCCCAGGATCCTGGGATCATGACCTGAGCCAAAGGCAGAGGCTTTAACCCACTGAGCCACCCAGGCACCTCTAAAAAAAAAATCTTAAAACAACAGACTGAAGAGTTCTAAGGTATCCAAGAACTGTACACACACACACAGATATATAAACATCCGTGTGTGTGTGTGTATATATATGTGTGTATATATATATATATATATATATATATATATATATATATATATATATAGCTTTCTTTGATGACTTCACACCTTTAAAGTTTTATTTACAAGCCATCACCAATATCCTTTAGTACAAAAGGGCTAAAATGGTTAATACCTGCTTTCATTTGTTTCAAGTTAACCCCTAAACTGATGAGTGAGGTAAGCTGAAAAAGAGGCATTTTCTGGAACTGTAGAGTTTTCTCTGTAAGAAACATGACTAGAAGCAGAAGGTGAACTCATGATTGATCCAAGGACACTTTAACTCTTTTTTTTTTTTTTTAAGATTTTATTTATTTATTTGACAGAGAGAGAGATCACAAGTAAGCAGAGCAGCAGGCAGAGAGAGAGAGGAGGAAGCAGGCTCCCTGCTGAGCAGAGAGCCTGATGCGGGGCTTGATCCCAGGACCCTGAGATCATGACCTGAGCCGAAGGCAGAAGCTTAAACCGCTGAGCCACCCAGGCGCCCCGACACTTTAACTCTTTAATCTAATGAGATTATGTGTTGAATTCAGCACATTAGCTCAGGAAAGCTAAAAGTCTCTTACTCCTACAAATAGCTCTCTAGTTTGGTGACATCAAAAGTAATTGATCAGGCACATCTGAAACAATATAACATTGTGTATCAACTATACTCCAAATTTTTTTTATTTAAAAAGAAAAATAAACACACTGAGGATGGAGGGATTAATTAAAAGGGTAAGCAAAATATAATAATCTTGAACTCATCAGGAAAAGAAAAATTGATCAGGAAGCTCCAAATATGAGGGCTGCTGAACTCCCTCAGTTTAATTCAGTTAAGTTTGTATTGAGCTGGACAAAAGTGTCAGATACAGCGTCCATGACATCTTTATTTAAAGGTTTATTTTATCTCTTATTCATTGTTTTAAGATGGGACTTCACTATCTGCATGGATCTTGTCGGCAGTTTCCTGTGTGTCCTGTCTCATGAGCAGCTGTTTCTGTCTTATCCCAGATTGTTGGGAACCGTAGTGATACAAGATCTTTTCCGAGCACCAGCCGGCTTAAGGCAGGTTCATGGGTCAAGGGCTTGGGGTCCTGTTTGTGATAAGGGGAGAGAGGAGGAACGGGTGATAAGGAGAGAGGTGGGCCTCTGAATCACAGGGAGGCTCTGGAATTACTGAGTATCTTCTATACACTATATTCTCATTTACCCCTTGGTTAGTTATCATAATTACATGAAGGAGATGGTTCTGCATTTTACAGATAAGGAAACTGGCTAGTGATCTATCTATCTAAGGTTATGGAGTAAGTGGCAGGTCTGGCATCTCCGAAGGCTTTCCTCCACAGTGCACGGTGTCCCAGTAGAATTTCAAGTCCAGAGTGAATCATACTGTGCCCTTCACTTTCACATTTTTACAAGACGAAGTCTGTCTAGAATGTACATCTAATAACCTAGTAAAAAAGAGGTCATGGGCAGGCAATTTGTAACCTGAGAAGTCAAGTCAGTATGTAGTGTTGGGTCTAACTTTCCTTTTGGTGTGGGGGGGGGTGCGTCTTGATAAGGAGCTCCTTAGATTATTTTAGACTAGTGTTATTGCGTGTCTCCCTAAGTTCTTGCCCATACTACAAACACGTTTCCTTCATTACACAAAAATATGAATTTATAGGAGTGCAGTTCTGTCTGAAATAACGATGTATCAAATAAATCCCTTTGCAAACTATGGCAGTTTACAAACTGGTAAGGTAGTACACATCTTTCCAAGGTACCGCGGAACAGTGAAGTAGCTGATTAAAATAAATTCTTGAAGGCTGGAGATACAGGAAGGTAGCGATAGCACTTGGTAACTGGACTTCGTAGCCACAATCTAAAACCACATTCTAACCAGCAATTTTAATCTTTCTGAGATCTGCCTCTTTGTAGAGATTTAAACAAACAAAAAGGGGTCGAGGTGTAAAATGCCAATAAAATCAATTAAATCTCTCCTCTGGGCTCTGTCCAAACGTTGACGGAATTAGGACAGAACAAAAAGGGATGCAATTCCATACCCTCTGAGCTCTAAAACTGAGGTAAGAAATTAGTTATGGGGAAAAGACTTCAGACATCCTTGGGACCGCTCCGGGTCGGGACATTCCCTTTGGCAATATTCCAGAGTCTGAGTCCCCAGGGCTCCCCCCAGTGGGAAGGGAAAGACGCGCGTGGCCAGGCGCGCGTACGCGTACATTCACGTGTACACACACATACACACGCGCGCGCGCACACACACATTACACATACACACGGCCTGTTTCCTCCGCTCCCCTTTCCCCGGGGGGCGGGGTCTCTTTCTCTTTAAAGAGCAGACGGTCTCGGCGCAAACCCAGGCTCTCTAAGGCCCCGGGGGCCCGAGACCCGAGCTGGAGCAGCCAATGGGCGCGGTGGAGCGGCTCGAGCGCGGCTGACGCTACACCAATGGGCGTTCGCGGGGGGCGGGGGCAGCGGAGGAGACACTATTGTTGATGAGCAGGAGCGGCGGCGGCGGCGGTGGCGGCGGCTGCACCACCTCGTTGCTGCGGGCCGCGGCCCGGGCGCCCCCTGCTCCCCGGATTCCGGCTTCGTCACCCCGTCGCGGGGACCTTCCCTCCGACCTCGAGAATCCAACCCCTGCAACCCAACAACAACAATCGCCCCCCCCGTCTCGCCCAGTCACCGGGAAGGGGGGGGACCATGTCCCAGCGGGTGAGGCGCAATGGGTCCCCCACGCCGGCCGGCTCCCTCGGGGGCGGTGTGGTCGCCACGGCCGGGGGAGCCGGGAGCCGCCTGCAACCCATGAGGGCGACGGTTCCGTTCCAGCTGAAGCAGCAGCAGCAACATGGCAGCCCCACGCGGAGCAACGGCGGCGGCGGCGGCAACAACGGCGGCTGCTGTGGTGGCGCCTCAGGCCCCTCAGGCGGCGGCAGCGGCGGCGGCGGGGGCCCGCGCACCGCCTCGCGCAGCACGAGCCCCACGCGCGGCGGCGGGAATGCGGCCGCGCGCACTAGCCCCACAGTGGCCACGCAGACGGGCGCGTCCGCGACGTCCACGCGAGGCACCAGCCCCACGCGCGGCACCGCGCCCGGGGCTCGCGGGAGCCCCCCACGGCCACAGCCCCCGCCGCCGCTGCTGGGCACCGTGTCGTCGCCTTGTTCGTCGCCCACCCACCTGTGGACTGGCGAGGTGAGCGCGGCCCCACCCCCAGCCCGCGTCCGGCACCGGAGAAGGTCCCCGGAGCAGAGCCGTAGTTCCCCGGAGAGGAGGAGCCCAAGCGCCCCGGTTTGCAAAGCAGGTACGTGCTGGGGACCGCTCGGCGAGGGGAAGGCGGCGGGAAGGGGTCCTCGGAGCGCGCTGCTTTCGCGCGGGGACTGCGGCGCTACCGCGGAGCGGGACTGCCGGGGGCGGGGCTGGGGGCGGGGCCCGGGTGGTGCGGTGCCGCCTTCCCGGGGCTAGCCCGGCGCGGTCTGCACCGCTCCCTGTTTGTCTCGTTCACGGCTCTGCCGACCTTGCGCGGGTCCGGGATCGTGCAGGTGGGGCCGCTAACCTTGTGGTTGCGCTGAGACGTGTTAATGATAAACCTGGGATTCTGGCGGCGGACGGGTTACTGCTCGCCCTCCCTTGGGGGCGAGGCTGGGAGTGGTTTGTCACTTTGTTTAGGTGATAATGGTTACTGTTAGTATAGCACATGTCTGCTGCGAAGTATTTCTCTTTCGCAAAAAACAGTTTCAGATCGTAAAGATCGAATTCATTAGCGTAGCAGATTTGGATCCCTGAAGACAGGGGAGGCTGGGAGCGTTGTGGGCATTTCCTAAGACCTGATAAGTGGGTACCAAGAAACAAGTTAAGGAATATTCCTTTGGAAGGATTATGGGCTTTATCGTAGAGTCTGGGTGTATCTCTGAAATACTGATACTGTTTAGATGTAAAACCATTTATTTGTTTTATTTAGAAAAAAAAAAACACCCCACCGTTTGTCTTCCTTATTATTATTTTAGGGACCAAAAAACCCTGTTGTCTTTATGTGTACTTGGGAGCTTTCTTGGAAAAGGTTCTGAACGGAGCTGTTTGGTTCCGCTGGCGTCATTCATAAAGAGTAACTAAAAAAGAAATTCAAAGTGTGAAAGTGGAGAAATATTTGTCATCTGATTACCTCCGTTTTAGAATCTGCTGAAAAAAAAAAAAAAAAAAAGAAATGGGTGGTTTTTAGCTTATGCAGTTATATTATAGACATGTAGCTTTGTTTTTCCCATGCCAAGAGAATGTCTTAAGAATCTTTGAGGCAAAATTACTGGAAATTTCAGGAAATTTAGTACAGTACTTCCCAACCAAATAAAAGAGATTATTAAGTGGTTTCAAGGGTCCCTTCAAAAATGCAGGGAGCAGGATGAATCTTTTTTACTGTTATTTTATCAAAGAGTTTAGACAGTGGATACGTTTTTCAGAGAGATTGCCCTGGAAAGTGATCAGTTGTGTTTCCTAGTTAGAAAAAGACTGTTTTAAACTTTTTGAAAATGCAGGTTTTTTTCAACGTCAATTGTTAGAAGTACTAGAATCTTCCTCCCCCTTCAAATAATAGTTATCACTTTACTGAGCTCCTGCTGTATGTTTGGTGATTTACCTACAAGACCTCATTTTAACTCTCAGGGTAGGTTTCAGAGATTAAGTAACAAGTGGTAAAGTTGGTACTTGAATTCTGCTGGGTGATACTCCAAAACCATGTCTTTTACATAGAGGGCAGCTTCGTGTTGTGTAAGATAGAACCTGGGTATATATAACACAGCAAAATTACACGTGCCTAGGTTTTGAAACATCTCTTAGGTGTACCTGGTGAACACGATTACTTCAGTTTGCCTTCAGCCGGCATAGTGTGGAAAGTGGAAGGGAAGAAGGAGGTGGTGACCCCAGTCTGATAACAAAATGTGGCTACCTGCTCAACTGTGTGCCCCTTGAAGCAGAGCAGCAACCTGAGGAGAGCCTGGTTAAATTAAGTATTGGCAAAGAGTGGAGGAAGCTGTTCTTTTTTTCTGCTCTTTAAGACTCTTTTTTCTGGAATCTCAGTCTCCTCATGTACTCCCTCTTCATGTTTCCCAAAGCTCCCTTGTCCCAGATCTGTCATTCCATTCATGCTGTAAAATTAACCCTTCTCAGAAGCTTCCCGTCTCCCCACCAAAACCAAAAAACACAAGCCAGAAAATAAAAACTTCCACCTCTAGCTCAGCACGCTGAACTAACTAGATGTGAAAGGAGTAGTGTCTGTCATTAAGTTACACTGAAGTGAATGTCTGATAACTTCCTTCCCAGGAATGTCTTGTTTCACTCTAGTGAGTTTTTATGCAGAGTACAACTTTCAGATTTCAAGTCTGCATAACACAAACTAGATAATTTGCTGTTTTCTTCAGACTCAATCTGGAAGGAGAGAAGAGAGAAAAAGGAGAATCTTTTTAATCGCCGAGACTCCCTTTTCAATTAAAGGAGAATTATCACCAGTTTCCAGCCTCCGTGAAATGTACAAATCCTTATAGGTAGTGGGAAACGGACTGTAGTTCTATAAACCTCATATGACTCAAATTCCAGGGACCATCTAGATAAGGCTCCAACTTCAAGGTGTCTCTGATGCCCTAACCTTTTAGGGAATCCAGTATCTGAAAGCCTCTGAGTTGAAGGTGTCAGAGTCTTTAGAGGGGCATCCCCATTCTTCCACATTCCTACCCGGTTGCTTTATTCTCCCAGCATTAAAGATAATCATTTGTTAATCCAGAACTTTCTTCTCTTGACTACTATAAAGTAATCCAAGCACCTATTCCTGACATATTTTAAACTTCTCACCTTCAGTGCCTGCCATCTCCATGGCAAACTGGTTTGCCATTAGGAACTGAGAAATGCTTAGAGAGGGTAACTAGGCAACAGTGTTAGCTATAGATAAAATGAGGAAGAAAAAAGAATGAGGAAGAAGGTGAGGTTTGTTTTTGTGCTTTCCCTCCTTTTTTTTTTTAATAAAATGTCAGATAGGCATATTACAAGTGGAGAGGTGGCATATTAGAATAGGCTTTGGATAGGCAGTCTGGGTTTAATATCAGTTTTCCACCACTTAGAAGCCATATGATATGGGGAAGTGAATAACTTTCTAACCCTTGACTTTCTTATCTGTAAAATAGGTGATGATGGAGGATATCTACTTCATATGGTGGTAAGGATTAAATGAAAGGAAATTGAAAAATACTCAGCACAGTACCTCGATATAAAAGTTAGATATTGTGTAAAAAAAATAAAAAAAATAAAAAATAATAAAAAAATAAAAAAAAAATAAAAAAAAATTAAAAAAAAAAAAAAGTTAGATATTGTGTATCCTATTAGTTTTGCTTCTAGTTTTAGTGGATGTAACATAAAGTTGCCAGTGTAGGCTTAGTTTTCATGGTTGTATGCAATCTCAGATTGGAGAGAATATTGCCTGTGAGCATCCAGAACTGTAGTTCAAGTGTGGTCTGTGCTTCATCTGTATCAGAATTACTTAGGGTCCTTGCTACAAATGCAGACTTTGAAAGTCCCCCACCGTAGGCCCCTGTGATTTTGTTATGCGCCAAATTAGAAAAGCGGGCACTAGAAACCCCAAAGGAAAATAGTTTGAAAACTCATTGCAAAAAAGAACACTAGTGCAGTGTGTAAAAATTATTTTTGCAGTGTGGCTGATATGTACATAGCAATATGTGTTTTTACTAATTTTCTGCTTACTTGTATACATTACGTTATGTATGAATCTGGTAGTTTATTAGGGTAAGGAAGTGTCAAGAGCAGCAACAAGAGATGGACTTCTCTGGACTAATAATCAGGAGGTCGGTTGCCAGGACTTCACATCTGTGGCATCTTAGACTTCTGCTTTCTAGTACTTTGTGAAATATGCAGCTTTAGGAATTCAGTGTTTCTCTAACTTTTGGAGAATCGATGCTAACTTCATACCTTCAGGGGAATCCTTTTGGTTTGTTATGTCTGTATTTTACCGTTTGAAGATGAGGCAAAGCGGAACCTTGCTATTAGTTCAACATCTTGGCTAGCAGAATTTACATTTGATTCAGTTCTGTAAGGGCGCCTGGTTCGCTCAGTCGGTTAAATGTCTGCCTTCAGCTCAGGTCAGGATCGCAGGGTTGTCAGATTGAGCCCTATGTTGGGCTCCACTCTGGGCGTGGAGCCTGCTTAAGATTCTTTCTTTCCCTTTCTCTTTGCTCCTCTCCCCCCTTCTGTCTCTTAAAAAAAGGCGGGGGAGAGGGTAGGATACTAGTAGTGTTTACAGTAGAGGATTATCAGAAGGATAAAATCTGGGGTGCCTGGGTGGCTCAGTGGGTTAAGCCTCTGCCTTCGGCTCAGGTCATGATCCTAGGGTCCTGGGATCGAGCCTCGCGTCGGGCTCTCTGCTCTGCAGGGAGCCTGCTTCTTCCTCTCTCTCTCTGCCTGCCTCTCTGCCTACTTGTGATCTCTGTCTGTCAAATAAATAAATAAAATCTTAAAAAAAAGAAAAAAAGATAAAATCTTTTTAAACTCTGTGTGGTTATAGAAATCTCTCAATATTAGCTGTTTTCATTTCATCTTTATCATCCTCATCATCCAAGGGTTTAGACATTTGGGGTAATTTGTTAGTGGTAGTAGTATTTACATTCTTTGCTTTTTTTTTTTTTTTTTTTTTTTTAGTATTTACATTCTTAGGATGTGTAGCATTTATAATTACTTAGGATGAGTAGAACATGAATTTGAGATGGGAGAGACTATAGAATAGTAACTAAGGCATCGAGCATGTGAATTTAAGTGCTAAAGAAGTGGGAATGGCAAGGGTAAAAGAGGGTGAGGAGACTTTGATTTGGTAACCTGTTGGACATAGGGATTGAGAAAGAGGCAGTTGAGGATAATTGGTTGGTTGATGGTACTAATTGTGATAATACAGGAGGGAGTGCAAGCTTGTGAAAATAAAATGAACAAAGTTTAGTTTAAATGTTTAGTTTTTCTTCTCAGGAAATCCAGGTAAATGCCTAGATTGTGGCAAATACAGTTTTAGAACTCAGGAGTGCAGTTTGAATTGGGGCAAAAAGTTGGGACTCATTGATTTCAGTTCAGTAAACAGTCATTTAACATGTACCTCGTGCTAAGCATTTGCATGTGGGCAATGCTTGAAATGATGACAATGGGTCAGATGATGGGGAGAAGGCTCAGGATAGAACTCTGGGAGAAAACAAGCATTTTAAGGGTAGAAAGAAAAGCCAGTGAGACGCATGAGAATGGAAGGAGAAATGGTAGAATAGTGTTGAGAAAGCCAAAAGAAAGATTGGATTTCAAGGAGGGGATGATAAGGATTTTCAAATTCTGTGAAGAGAAGAAGTAGGGTGGCTCTGGAGAATAGGCTTTTGAATTTGATGATTCAGATGATCATCAGTTGATGATGGCTGAGTGAAAGTAGATTGTGGGGGACAGAAATTGGATTAAAGTGGTAGGTGAGGGTTATTAAGTAAGGGTAATGAGGGGAGCCTGGGTGGCTCAGTGGGTTAGAGCCTCTGTCTTCAGCTCAGGTCATGATCCCAGGATTCTGAGATTGAGCCCCGCATGGGACTCTGCTTGGTGGGGGTCCTGCTTCCCCCTCTCTTTGCCTGCCTCTCTGCCTACTTGTGATCTCTGTCTGTCAAATAAATGAATAAATTATTTAAAAGAAAAAAAGTAAGGATAATGATTAAAAATGACTCTTAAGGAGTACAAATTTCTCTTATGTCACTGAAAGGAAGGAAAGTGACAAAACAGGATGAAGAATTGAGCTAAGGTTCATTTGTTTGTTTATAGAGTGGGGAAATTTTATGCATGTTTTTTAGGTGTGGGGAAAGGATTCAGGGGAGAATGAGACTGCTAGTATAAGAGAAAATGAAAATAGTAGATGGACCAAGGTCATGGATAATGTGAGTGGCAGTGGGATCTAGCTCACCCAGTTTGAAAATCTCAGACATGACTAAGGACACTTCTTTCTCCGAGAATAAGAAGGTGGTGAGGGTGGGTTAAAATGACAACTTTAGCAAGAGAAGGGAAGGAAGCAGTAGAAGGGAAGGAAGTTGAGAAAGTCAGCTACTTGTGTGTCCAAACTCCTTGAAGAAAAGAAAATGGCATAATTGTCGAATACTATATTTTTAAATTTAAATTTTGTTTTTATCAAAGTACATTTATATAATTAAAAATATCAAATAGCACTGGGTCCCTGGCTGGCTCAGTCGGTAGAGCATGTGATTTTTGATCTTGGGGTTGTGAGTTCAAGCCCCATATTGGGTGTAGAGATTACTTAAACCTTAAAGAAAAAAAAAAATCAAATAACACTGAACTTACAATCAAATAAGATGTTTTCTGGTCACATCTCTCTCTCCTCCTACCTCCTGCCCTTAGAGACAGTCCCTTTCAACATTTAGTACTCTTTTTTTCTGGGGAAAGTTTTTTAATCACTTCTCCTTTCTGTTGTCTGTTGTATCTTTTTGGAACTCCTGCTATGTGGAACCCCTTGGATTGAACTACTACTACTTTTCTTATTTCTGTCCTAGTTTATCTTTTTGTTCTTTTTTCTAGCGGCTTTATTTTATCTCCTGTCCTTTAAATTGATTTTTAAATCTTGGTCATCATATTTTCATTTTTCAAGAGAATTTACCTTGCTGTGTGATTGTCAGAGTCTACTAAAAATGTTTATACAAGGTGTAAATACCCTCACAGTTGCCCTCTGCATTATCTTCAGAGTTCTTTTTGTCTTGAACTTTTCTTCTGACATGTTGAAAAGTAGTTTTCTATTAATATTTAAATAAGACCCGAAAATGCTGATTAGGTGTTCTGTCTGGCTAGGTCAGGATGGTGGACTGGGGGATCTTACAAGAGAATGATGACAAAAGGACTCTCTAGTATAGGGTTTTTCCTGCCAGGTTTCCCAGGGAAGGGTTCTATGGTATCATGCCTGAGGTTAAGTCCAGGGTCTGCCTAGTCTGCCTCTCTAAAGCAGTTTTTCCCAGTCTTTTTGCTTGGGGGATAATTTCTGTTTCTCAAGGAACTCCTGCTTTTATGGTCACTAAGCTGAGATATAATGGTATGGTGGTAATTAATACACTGAGTACAGACTGATCTCTCTGTGGATCTATTTGACCAATGTATTATAAGTTTATTCATTTTGTATAATTTTCCCTGCTACCTTTTCTTGGGGAAAAACAGTTTAGCTCACCTTTCTTGAAATCAGTCTTCCTTTTCTCTTTCTCACCCCACTTTCTTCACTCCTTCCTTGCTGTCCTTCCATTCTTTCCTCTCTTTTCTCCTCTCTCCCCCTTCATCTTTTCCTCCCCTCTCCCCCTCTCTTTCAAGCTCCATGTCCGCCATGGGGCTCAGACTCATGACCCAAAAATCAAGAGTTGTGTGCTCCACTGACTGAGCCAGCCAGGCACCCCAATCTCTTTCCCTTTCATAGACTTCTAAAAATTCCTAAGACAACCACAATACATTTTGCTTAAATGGCTTAAACCAAATGGGATTTAATTTTTCTAAAGGTAGACTCAGTAGTGATGTTAGTAAAGTTGGTTTTTACAATATGAAAATTTATTGACAAAGGTATATAATAAAGCTATGGAAACCATAACCCAAGATAATATGAAAAAAACAGCCTGAGACACAATTTGTATAATAGTTTGAAAGAATTCTTTCCAAGTAATGTGATCTGTCTCAAATATAAGTGATGCAGAATTATATACATCTGTTGGTTCCTTGATCTCTTTTTTATACACTAAAAATGATGTTTCAGAAATAAAAACAAAATTTATCTCAAGGCAATACATGTACAGTTTTGCTGTACAAATACTCAATTCTGGGTTGAACTTGAAGTGAGCACACCCACATTTCATTTTCAAATGAAATGAAACATTTCTGTCCTTGCTCTTGATGCTTGTTAAACAAGAAAAAGTTTGTTTATTCATATAAGAAGTTGAAAATGCAGCAAATTATTCATTGCTTTACTGTGAATGGCAAGGCACTTTTCTTTGCACAGAAATCTAGAACTTCTGTTGGACAGTTCACGATGTTTTGGGTTGAGTTAAAATCAGATTGCAGCTAATTTATCACTTAATATATCTGCTTTCAAAACTTGGTTGAAACATCTTTTCTGATGTTGTCTTTTTTCCTGTCTGTTGTCCTTGGGGGCTATACCTTTCTATTCCTTCTGTATTATAGGAGTATAATAGAAGAGCTTTCTGTTAAAGGCTTGCATACAGTGGAGGTGAAATTACCTATAGTTTATTCCCAGAAAACCTACATGAAATTTTTAGTTGACCATTCTTCTTTATGAGCTAGTGTAAAATTCTTCTGGGAGTAAACTTAAGTATTTTGGGGGGTTCTTGCTCTTAAAGAGCTGATTTTGTAGTTTTATGTTACAGTCTACCTGCCAGCATATATTCCTCCCCCTGCTTTCCTTTCTTTCTCTGCAGATAATATGTACACGTGGTGAAAAAAATTATAAATGGTAAAAGAAAGTAGTCTTCTCCAGACTTGTCTTTAAGTTCATTATTTTTAGAGAAATTAAGTTAGCTGTTTCTTGTATTATTCCAGAGTTATTCTGTGGCATATACAAGTATGAATATGTGTGTCTGTGTTTACAGGGTTATTTACCATTCATTATTTCATCAGGCTTTTAAAAAACATTTATTTATTTTTAAAGATTTTATTTATTTGAGAGAGAGAGAGCACGAGTAGGCAGAGAGGCAGGCAGGGGTGGGGGGAAGCAGGCCCCCGCTGAGCAGAGAGCCCCATGTGGGGCTCGCTCCCAGGACCCTGAGAGCATGACCTGAGCCGAAGGCAGAGGCTTAACCCGCTGAGCCACCCAGACGCTCTTTTTTTGAACATTTAGATCATTTCCAGTCTTCTGCTGTTCAGTGGCACATTATGTTAAATATTCTTGTTTATACTTCTTTGTGTACTTAAGAGTTTATCTGTAGGATGAATGCTTAGAAATGAAATTTCTTGGCCAGAGATATACATTTTTCTTTCTTTTGTCAAGTATATGTCAGGACTTGGTATCAGTTCATACATGACTTCCAGGAGCCTGTTTTTTTCCCCCCTGTCTTCTTTGGATTACTATTTTTTTTTTTTTAAAGATTTTATTTATTTGTCAGAGAGAGAGAGAGAGCGAGAGTGAGCACAGGCAGATAGAGTGGCAGGCAGAGGCAGAGGGAGAAGCAGGCTTACCGCCGAGCAAGGAGCCCGATGTGGGACTCGATCCCAGGACCCCAGGATCATGACCCGAGCCGAAGGCAGCCGCTTAACCAACTGAGCCACCCAGGCGTCCCTGGATTACTATTTTTTTTAAGATTGCATTTTATCTCCACTATTAGTTATTAGTTATATCTCATCTTACTATGTTGTTAGTGGTTGCACTTGAGCAGGACTGTCCAAGAGAACTTCCTACAGTGATGGCTATGTTCTGTATCTGTGTTGTCTAATATTTCATGTTATAATCTTCTGTTAATACACTTTCATTTCCTGCTTCCTAAATATTCTGCTTCTCTGTTATAAATCCTGTAATACATTGTTACTGTTTTTACTTTAGATGAATATCTTTTATAAGCAATTAAAAATAAGAAAAAATCTTTTATATTTACTTATTTTTACGTCTTCAGTACTCTCAAATTGTGTGAAAAAGAGTCGTTGTAGTGTGAATGGAAAAGGGCTTATTTGAGAAGGAAATAATTGATAGGACTTGTTAACTGATTACATTTGAGGGATGAAGGAAATGAGAGAGCATAATGAAGGCTGAGATTTTTGCCCTAATTGAGTGATTAAGTTAATAATGTTAATGACAACTGGTTTCATAAATGCTACTGTATTCTACAGGCATACAAAATAGATCATACACTTTTGGAGCATGGTGCACTGACACTTTTAATAATAACATGAACATTATGGAAGATAACAAAAATTTTTTTACACTTCTAATTTAGCATTCTTTTTTTTTTTTAAGATTTTATTTATTTACTTGAGAGACAGAGATCACAAGTAGGCAGAGAGGTTGGCAAAGAGAGAGAGAGAGGAGGAAGCAGCTCCCTGCTGAGCAGAGAGCCCGATGTGGGGCTTGATCACAGGATCTTTTAACACACTGAGCCACCCAGGTGCCCCTAATTTAGCATTCTTAAAAATTATTTTACTTGGTGTTTTACTGAGATTTTCTAAGCTCTGGTAGTTTCTGGAAAACCATTTCACATCATTTATGTTTTCCTATTGTGCATGTACTGATATTTCTAAAGATAAGGATGAGTAATGTCTCTTTATATTATTTTAGGACTTAAGCTCACTCTGTGCAGAGTAGCTTAAAAGATATTAAGAAGACATCCCTGGCCTTACAGACTTTAGAATTAAAGAGAGAGACAATATAGAATTTTGCAATAGTCAAGGGTTAATATTGATTTGTTCCATAAAAAGAAAATATATAACATTACTAAGAAGAGTAACATTAAATGGCAAAAGCCTGATAATGGCCATATGGGACACTGTCATGAGTCAAAGTGCTTTATGTATAGATAGGGATTGCTAAGTGATTTGCAGGTAGATGTTCTTCACTTTCCTAGAAAGAAGTTGCATTAATGATATCGCTAAGAATTCTTGGAATGTCTGCTCCTGGAAATTGATTTAGTGCCATACGAATGCACCTGATCTACTTCAGAAATGTTATGTTTCTTGTATAAGAAAGGCTTGGAACCCGTATCTTTGGACAGTCTCCCTACCAATTAATTTTTTAAAAATATCATGTGGCCCACCCATTACTTCTGTTAGAATTAATCTGTTCCTTTCTCCCTTCAGTTGGGGGAATCGAGGTAGGGAGAGCTTGTAAGATTTAAATGAGACACAGTAAATATTTTGTTTGAATGAATGGGTGGATTCCTGTCTTTAAAAAATACTTATAAAGACCCATGCCCCATCCTCGATTTTTTGGTCTGTTTTTTCCCTATTTGTTTGGAAGCCTTGGGTACAGTGGATTTCGCCTGAATACTTGAGTACTTGCTTGAGTACTATTTTTTTGCCTTATAAATGAACTTTGTGTATGAAAATTATACCGCTAGCTCACTATTGAGTATATTATCTCCAAAAATCCTTGGCGTCCTCCTTTGGAGATTCCTTTAATACTGGAAGGTTGTATATTTCTAGTAACAGTTTATTAGATTATTCTGGTCCATCTACACACTCTTGACTAATACTATTTATTTTTTACAATTTTATTTATTTGACAGAAAGAGAGAGAGACAGGGAACGCAAGGCTTCCTGCTGCACAGGGAGCCTGATGTGGGGCTCAGTCCCAGGACCCTGGGATCTTGATCTTAGCTGAAGGCAGATGCTTAACGACTGAGCCACCCAGGCACCCCTTGACTGGTGCTTTTTAAGTTAATAGTATACTTTTCATTGCTAACTGGTTTTAAAGCTAAGTGTAGTAAGAGATTATAGTACAGTCCCCCCCCCCTTTTTTTTTTTGTTTTGTTACATAAATTAACCCATTTATTATAGGCTAGCAATGTTTCAAACGGTGGTGCTTCTACTGGTCTTTCAACTCCTTCAGTCTTCTGATGGCAGACTTTACTGTGACAGCAGAAGTGGTGTTGTAGGTCCAGGCGCCACCAGCGACGGTTTTCATGCAGGAGCCACAATGCCAGATCCCCACAGCTCATCTTTTCATCTTGGTTTTGCCACAGAAGGAGCAAGTGTACTTGGCGTGCTGGCTTATCTCAATCTTCTTCACCATCTTCCTGAGGGAGGCACCATAACGGGTCCCGTATTTGCCCACGATTCCAACCTTCTTGGTGCGTTTAGCCATGTCGCCTCAAACTAGGTCTGAGCCCCGGGAGGAAGAGACTCCCAGTTTCCCCCTTTTAAAGCTTTGAAAAATGTAATGTTAAGCTTTTTTTTTTTTTTTTTTTTTCTTCTTAGAGTGTGGTGGGGTGTAAGGGGCAGAGCGAGAGGGAAAGAGAGAATCCTAAGCAGGCTCTATCTCCAGGGCAGAGCCTGACGCAGGGCTTGGTCTCATGACCCTGAGTTCGTGACCCGACCTGAAGTCAAGAGTTCTACACTTAGCTGACTGAGCCACCCAGGCACCCTATGTAATGTTAAGTTTTTAAAGTAAAGCCAAAAAAACCCACAACACTCTATGGATGTCAGACTTGTACCATTTAAAAAAATACGTGTGGGGGCACCTGGGTGGCTTAGTGGGTTAAGCCTCTGCCTTTGGCTCAGGTCATGATCTCAGGGTCCTGGGATTGAGCCCCAAATAGGACTCTCTGCTCCGCAGGGAGCCTGCTTCCCTCTCTCTCTCTGCCTGCCTCTCTGCCTACTTGTGATCTCTCTCTGTCAAATAAATAAATAAAATCTTTAAAAAAAATGTGTGAAGTGACGTAAATTTTTTAATGAGTCTGAACCTTCAAATAAGAGGTAAGAAAGTGTGCTATGCTATTTGTGTTGTAAGGTTGAAATCTCTACCAAGTTTATAAGTTTTGGCTTAAGCATTCTCCTGTTTAGTGGACATTTGTTTCTATTTTCCTCCTTATAAATTACTTTAGTAAAAATCTTTGTAATGTATTTCGGGGGCAGTATGAATATACATTTATATATATCCTCTTTAGAAAAAGGTCCCAGGATTGAAATTATTGAGTGAAGTTTTAAATAATGTGATTTTTTTTTTTTTTTTTGTAGCATTGCTTTCCGAAAAAGGATTGAATCACTTTACCCTGTCAACAGAAAGCAGTATATCTACCTGTTGCTGTGAAGCCTTGCCAGTATTAGACTTGATGCCGTTTCTTTAGTTTTTACCAGTTCAGTGTGTACAATAGTATACATCATGGTTTTCATTTGTATTTCCTTACATATTTCCGTAGTGAGTATTTGAGACAATATTTTAATCATTCTCAGGTAGTAGCTACTTAATACCATTTAGTAAGAAACAATGCTGTTACTAATAACAGGGCTGAATATTCTTTTAAAATGTTTATTCACTGTTCACGTGGAGTCTTAACTTTGTATTTATTGACTGATGCTTTATTCACTGAGGATGTAGCATTTTTAGCTATTCCTATTTTTATTTTTTTTTTAAGTTTTTACTTATTTGAGAGAGTGAGAGAGATTGAGAGAACGAGTTGGGGGAGAGGCAGAGAGAGAAGCAGACTCCCCATGGTGTAGGGAGCTCGATGGGCTGCTCAATCTTAGGACCCCAGGATCATGACCTGAACCGAAGACAGACGTAATGGACTGAGCCATCCAGGCGTCCGCTATTCCTGTTTGGCAGGTGTGTGGGGTATAAGCTTTATTGAGGTATAATTTACATACACCAAAATTCATCCTTTTTAATATACTGCTGTGTGAATTTTGATAAATAACACAGTTGTGTAGCCACAACCATGATCAATGTATAGAATATTTCTGTTACCTGTAAATGTTTCTCACACCTGTTTAAAAGCCACTCCTTTTGCCTCTAGGCCAGGCTGCAGCAACCACTGATATTTTCTTTTAACATCATATAAATGAGTTACATAGTACTTTGTTTCTTGAGTCTGGCTTCATTTTCTGGCATAATGCATTTGAGATTCATTAATGTGGGGCTCCTGAGTGACTCAGTTAGTTGAGAGTCTGACTCTTGATTTCAGCTCAGGACATGATCCTCAGGGTTGGAGATCTGATACTGCGTTGGGCCCCGCATTGGGCTCTGCACTTAACAGAGTCTGCTTTCTCTCTCTCTCTCTCTCTCTCTCTGTCCTCTCTCAAATAAATTAAAAGAAAAAAAAGATTCATTAATGTTATTGCACATATCAGTAGTTCATTCCTTTTTATATCTAATATTCCATTATATAAATGTACCCCAGTTTGTTTATTCATTCACCAGTTGAAGGATATTTGGGGGTTCTCATTCCTGATACTAGAAATTTGTGCCTTCTTTCTTTTTTTTATAGGCAGTCTTAGGTTTATCATTTTTGTAGATCTTGTCAAAGAACCAGTTTTTTGTTTCATTTACATTGTTATTTTTCTGTTTCATTGATTTCTGTTCCTGTCTTTATTATTTTTCTTTGTTCTACTTGATTTAGGTTGAATTTGCTTTTTCTGGTTGCTTCTCTGATGGAAGCTTAAATTACTGATTTGAGACTTCCTTTTCTAATACAAGCATTTGATGCTGTACATTTTTCTCTGAGCAGTTTACCTGCATCCCACAAAATTGGATTTTTAAAAAATTTGATTTTAATTTTTTTAGTACTTAACGCTGTGAAACAACACTGTATAGAAATTATCTTCTTTCATGAAGATAGAAGTGTTTTCAAATGTATGTGTGGAAGCATTAGGCAAGTGCCATTTTCTTCACTTTGTGCACCAACACTGCGTAGAAACCATTTTTAAAAAATTTTTTAGATTTAATTTTACTTAATTTTGTCAATTAAATTTTAAATTTTAACATACCGTGAAAGTTTAGTATTTTGCATTTTCATTTTAATTCAGTTCAAAATATTTTCTAGTTTCCCTGAGACGACTTTTTTGGCTCATGAGTTATTTATAAACATTTTGTTTGAGGGTTTTTCTAGATTGCTTTCTTTTATTGATTTTTAAAGAGAACATACTTTTTTTTTTTTTTTAAGATTTTATTTATTTATTTGACAGAGACACAGAGAGAGGGAACACAAGCAGGGGTTGTGGGAAAGGGAGAAAAAGGCTTCCTGCTGAGCAGGGAGCCCAGTGAGGGGTTCTATCCCAGGACCCTGGGATCATGACCTGAGTCAAAGGCAGATGCTTAATAACTGAGCTACCCAGGCGCTCTGAGAATATACTTTCTATAATTTCATTTCTTCTAAATATTTTAGGGTTTGTTTTATGTCCCTGGATAGGATCTGCCTTGCCAAATGTTTCATCTACCTTGACAAATGTGCCCTTATGCATTGTGGTGTTGTTGAATGGAGTGTTCTGTAAATTTAAATTAGATGAAATTGACAGTTTTGAGGTCTTCTATATTCTTGCAGATTTTCGGTCTACTTATTTTATCAGTTCCTGAGAGAGAAGTTGAATTCTCCAAATACAATAGTGGATTTTTCTTCCATTTCTGTTTGCTTTGGCTTTGTGTATTTTGACACTTACTTTTTAATCTGCAGAAACATCTAGAATCATTATGTCTTTTTGGGATTGACCTTTTTAATCATTATGCATTTTTTCTTTATCTCTCTGGTAATTTTCTTTGTTCTGAAACCTACTTTGATTAATGTTTATGTGTGGTCTATTTTTTCTGTCCTTTCTATATTATTCTTTATTTCCATTTTGTCTGCATTATATTTGGTGTGTTTGTCTTATAGACTGCATATAGTTGGGTTGTGGGGATTTTTTTCTTTTTATTTGTTTGTTTGTTTTTTTAAGTAGGCTTTATGCCCAGTATGGGACTTGAATTCATGACCCTGAGATAAAGGGTTGCATGCTTCACTGACTGAGCCAGACAGGGGCCCCGGGGTCTGTTTTTTGTTTGTTTGTTTTTGTTTTAATTTAACCTGATGATCTCTGTTTTTAATGTGTTTAGATCATTTACACTTAAAGCAATTATTATATTTTGCTATAGACCTGCTTTTTTATTTTTTTTAATTTATTTTATTTTTTTTTAAAGATTTTATTTGTTTATTTGACAGAGAGAAATCACAAGT
>NW_019154085.1:14504231-14511996 GCF_002288905.1 Enhydra lutris kenyoni
AGGCAGAGAGGCAGGCAGAGAGAGAGGAGGAAGCAGGCTCCCTGCTGAGCAGAAAGCCCGATGTGGGGCTTGAACCAGGACCCTGGGATCATGACCTGAGCCCAAGGCAGATGCTTAACAATTGAGCCACCCAGGCGCCCCCACATTTTGCTCTTAACCCATACTCTGTTGTCTTATCAAGAGGATGCATACTCCATTTGCAAATAAGATTATGAAGTCTTTGAGGACAGGGGCTAAGTATGTAAGTTTTCTGAAATCCCCTTTTTTTTAAAGATTTTATTTATTTATTTGACAGAGAGAAATCACAAGTAGGCAGAGAGGCAGGCAGAGAGAGAGGAGGAAGCAGGCTCCCTGCTGAGCAGAAAGCCCGATGTGGGGCTTGAACCCAGGACCTGGGATCATGACCTGAGCCGAAGGCAGCGGCTTAACCCACTGAGCCACCCAGGCGCCCCTAGACCTGCTTTTTTATTATTTGCTGTTTTCCCTTCTTTTTTTTGTGTTACCCTCTTACCTGTCTTTGGATTACTTGGCTATTTTCTAATAATCCATTTTAAGGTAAATATTGGCTTTTTGGCTTTCTCTTTGTATAGATTTTTTTGTTGTTGATAGCTATGGGGATTACAATAGAGATAACATAACTTTTTACATCCTTCAAGTAAAAGGTAGAAATTCTTTAATCGGTTGTCTCTCTTTAGACTCTTCCTTTTATGTTATAGTCTATATATTACATCTTTATATGTTGAAAGCCTTATGCAGATCATATATGATTGTATGTATGGACCTGTACACTTTGCCCTTATAAAATTTGACATAATAATAATAATTGTTTTAGAAGAAAACTCAATGATAAAGGTTCTAACTGATTAAAATTTGATATAGTCAAAGGTAGATTGGGTCTTTATTGTAAGCTTTCTATTGAAAACAATTGAAATGGAAGAAAATTATTTTAGCAAAATAAGCGTGAAGTTGGAAAAAATAATTTATGCTCCTCAATAAATTAACCAAAAACTAAGCTGGCTCGGTAGAGTTTGCACTGGAGAGTACTTTGTAAAAAACTTGTTACAAACACGTATATACGTACTCATAGCTTTGGGTGAAGATGTAGGGACTAAAGACTTGAAGAGTTAGAGAAGCTCTAACTGGGGCATCTGGGTTTTTTGTTTGTTTTTTCTTGTCTGAGTGTGTACATATGTACATTTATGTTCTGAAAAGTGTCGGGTATTTTTATGTGCTACCCGGGTTTCCACTGATTGGATGGGGAAATGCAGTACAGATAACTTTTTTTCCTATCTTTTTTTCTTTCTTTTTTTTTCTTTTTAACTTTCACTTTCTACTTGAACAGTTCTGTTTTTTGAATACTTTTAAATAGAATGTTTCGGGGCTCCTGGGTGACTCAGTGGGTTAAGCCTCTGTCTTTGGCTCAGGTCATGATCTCAGGGTCCTGGGATCGAGCCCTGTATCAGGCTCTCTGCTCAGCTGGTAGCCTGCTTCCCTCTCTCTCTGCCTGCCTCTTTGCCTACTTGTGATATCTGTCAAATAAATAAGTAAAATCTTAAAAAAAAAAATAGAATGTTTCATTTCTGTAATAAAATGGCTAATAAAATATCTGTTTGGTGGGTGCCTGGGTGACTCAGTTGGTTAAGCATATGACTCTTGATTTTGGCTCAGCTCGTGATCGAGCCCTGTGAGGGGCTCTGTGCTGTGTGTAGAGCCTCCTTAAGATTCTTTCTTTCCCTCTCCCCCCAATCCCTGTGCATAAACCTGCTTGCTCTCTTTCTTTAAAAAAAACAAAAACAAAAACAAAAAAACCGAAACTATTTGTATTATAGCAGTGATTTATAATGGAGTTAAATGTTAAAAAAAGAAAGATTAAAAATACAGCATTAGTGTTAGTTTCACTTTTTCCAGGCCTCTGTTTGGACTGTTTTGGTAAATTTTTCTCTTTGAGCTGGCTTCTTCTATATATGTGTTCTCTATTTTCGTAGAAATGATGTTCTGTTCTTAAATCCACTGAAGAAAATAATTACATCTAGAGGAACAGCTTTGTCATGGTGCCCTTGGTTGGTACTTTTATTATGTTTTAGACCAATCTCAAGATGAACCTTAGCCATTGGGCCCCACTATGACATTTAGGGGTCTAAGTTAAAGTAAATAACTTACACTGGATTATTCTAGTTGAAGAGGTGTGCTGACTGTGTTTATTTCTGCTAGGTTTCCATCTTTTGAAGCCCTTCAGATAGTAGCAGTTTAGGATAGGGAAGTGATCATCTGGCATGGCTGAACCACCAAAAAGAGTAGTGGATGAGGTCATGGAATAGTACAGAGGATAGCAGTAGAGTTAGAAGTAAAATCACTATCAAATCAGTGTTCATACGACTGGTCAAAATAACTAGGTCATAAAGATTTTACTGAGAGGTACCTGTCAGATCAATGGGCAGAACTACCCTACATGCATTAAACTTAGTTTATCTAGAATATCTAAACATTTAGGAAATACAATTTTTAAAATATTCTGTTTTATAGTTTTAAAGAGATATTAGTACTAATCCTCAGCTGACATAAGGATTTATTTAAAAGCTGCATTATTCAGAGTGTAGAACAGAACATTGGATTTAGAGTGCAGTTTTCTTTATTTTCTGTATGACCAAAGAGGAAAGGAAGTATGTTTGAATTTATGCCTCTTGAATTGGATGTGTGCCTCCAGATTAGGCTATAGTTATTCCCATTTCATAGATGAGAATTCTTGGGACCCAAAGAGTTAAGTCATGTAGTATTTCTGAGAGTTAATAAATGTGGGATTTTGACTCCTACTTCATTTCGAGACCTGTTTTGTTCTCCTCTCCCCCCCGCCGGAAGATTTTATTTATTTATTTGAGAGAGTGAGCATGAGCCAGGAGTTGGGGGTGGGGGTGGTGGGAATGACAGAGGGAAAGGGAGAAGTGGGACCCTGGGATCATCACCTGAGTTGAAGGCAGATGCTTAACTGACTGAACCACCCAGGCACCCCACGGCCTATATTTTTAAATTTTGACACAATTTATTTGACATAATTTAGCCAACATTGGATAATTTTTACAAATAGATATCATAGTAGGCTGGATGGTTTGAAAGAAGACAAAAATAAAGCATTGTGTATACCAGAATTTCCTTCCCTCTTCCTTCTAGTTGGAGGAGTATCTAGTAGTAAGTGCCTCTAAGATTGTCTAATATAGGAGTAGTCTTAGGGGAAGCAGAGAATAAATACACTGATAAATCAGTGGATAGAATGATCTGGAAAAATTGGTTGAAAAGGTTGTAAAACAGGGCATTTCAAGTAGAAATGTTTTTGAGTGTTTTAAAATTACATCAGTATTTGGTAAACATAAATATTATATTGTAATGTTAGAAATTTCATAACAGACATGATTTCAAAAATAAAGCAGCGGTGATTCAAGGAGAGAAAATTGTAATTGAAAAAGAAAAGTATGTTTTGTTTTTTTAACAGTAGTCCTGATGTAATGTCAGTGTGTTTACTTGGCCAACAGGTTTGTCAGTCACACATAGTGTAGAAATCAGTGAGGTTTTTTTTACTTATGGAAATCTTTGTTTTTATTGCTGGAAGTGCAATAAAAATACCAACTTTGCAAAATTAATAATCAGGAGAGGAAAAAGTTTGCTTATTTTGGAAAGCAGGGGGAGGGGAGATGAACCGGAAGATATTTTCTGCTGAAATTATTCAGATCGTTGTTTTTTTTTTTTAAATCTGTTAACTGAATCAAGCTTAAATTATAACAACGATTCTTGGAGATATTTTGGCCAAGAGGGAACATAACTAAGAGAAATGTTCCTCACACTGTTTCAGCTGGAACTTTCAGGCATGTCATTGTAAAAGTATTTCCTTAAGTCATCCTTCAGAAAAAACAGTAGCCGACTGTTGCTTTTTTTTCTTTGGAATCCTATCTTTCAGTGTTTTATTGGTCAGAGATGAAGAAATGTTAAAAGCACTGAAAGATGCTTTACCCTTTTTTTTTTTTCCTTTGCTTCAGGTAGTATTTTTCTAGACTCTTGGTTGTAAATAACAACCCAACTTCTGAGTAGAATGGCAATAGAATTCATAAAATTCTGAATAACCAAGAACTTGGATAGATGAGTCCACAAGGATAAAATGTTTTCAGGATACTTTGTAAAAATCCCTTAGTCTTTCATCTGTGTCTGTTAACTTCACTCTGTTCTGCTATCTTAAATTAACATTTATTGAGTATCTACTATGTGCTAGACACAATTTTAGTTGCTGGAGAAACAATTGAAATAAACAAATGAAATAAAACAGTAAGTTTGTGTCCTCAAGGATCATACTTTCTAGTGTAGGAACTTTCTCTCCATAGCTGGGAACAAGGCCACAGACTATTGCAGACTCATATTTTCTTCTGTAAAACCCATGAGGCAAGTGGGCTTCTTCTCTACCAACTCCAGCTAAAAAAAATTCCAGGGAAGGACTTAGGTTTTGTGCCCATTCCAGAACCAGTAACTACACCCAATAGGATGAGGTTCTATTTTTAACCAAGTCTGGGTCATTGGTTAAATGACCATGACTCTGGGTCATGCTGTTCAAAGACCAGAGTCTGTTACCAAAAGAAGGAGCGAGGTCGTGAAAGAGTATATACTACACAGGCAGATGGTAGCTCTTCCCTGATGTTTACATTTTGAAGTTTGAGTTCTTGTATTCAGAGTTTCAAATGAACTTACCAAATATGCCAACACTTTTCTAGCTTTGAAAGCTTGAAGGTGTTGGTCTCTCTCCTATTTTCTAAATCAAGGGTAATTGTAGTCTTCAGTTTGATGCCCAAAGAGCCAGACAGATAATTTAAATGATTCAGTATATTGTTTCCCATATTATTTGCCGTATTGACAGGAGTGTTGTCTTGTAGAGTATAAAGACGTAGTTTTAGATGTTCATGTTACATGGTGTTTTGAAGTTGCTAGGTGCCTCAACATTTCATTAATTTTAATGGTGGTCTCTAAGGCCTGTAAATTTTATTTTTTCCCCCTTAATTGTATATTGAGCATGTATAGCTAGCTAACCAGTGTTTCCTTTATTGATGGATACATCAGAAACAGTAAAAATAAGGGCAGTTAGTTTTCACAAAACTGAAGATTCATTAGTTTATCTTCTAGCAAAGAAATGCAGTGGAATTTCTTTCTCTTTGAATAAAGTTTTGGCACTGCTTAGTGTAAAAGGTTTCGAAAAGGTTTTTCCAGGGACACCTGGGTGGCTCAGTCAGTTAAGCCCCTGACTCTTGATTTCAGCTTACGACATGATCTCAGGGTCATGAGATCCAGCCCCACGTATGGCTCCCTAAACCCCTTAGCTGAGGGAGTCTGCTTCTCTCCCTTGGCCCCCTCCCCTTGCTTTTGCTCGCTCTTCCCCTCTCTAAATAAATAAAGTCTTTTTAAAAAAAGAATAAAGGTTTTTCCAGTGGCTAATTTATCTACATGATAAAAAGTACAGTTTCATATAAAACTTTAATAATTTTCATGGATTCCAGTATGTTCTCCAATCTAAAAAAATTTTTAATAAAGTTTATATTAGTTTATTATAGGGGGTTTAGATAAAAGGCCTATGCTTAACATTTTCAAAAACACAATGCTGAGGAAGTGAACACCTCACCTGTGCCAATATACATGAAAATCCTCCTCAGTTTAAGTCGAAAAATGATTGCAGGAAAATAGCTGGTAGAGGAGAACATGTTGAATATGTGGTTTCAGCTCAGTTTCTTTCCGATGACTTCAACATTAGGTCTTATTTTTAAATGAAACATGTTCTCTTCAAAATAGAAAGTATCTATAATTATGTTAAGAAAATATAAACTGTTAGGGCGCCTGGGTTGTTGGTTGGTTAAGTACTGACACTTGATTCCAGCTAAGGTCTTGATCTCAGGGCTGTGAGTTCAAGCCCACCTTTGGTCTCCTTGCTGGGGGTGGAGCTTACTTAAAAAAAAGTATGTATTGTCAAAATTTTAGTAGAATTTTGGTTTCTGTAGGAGGCTATAGTTAAGAAAACAATAGGTATTTGTTTTATATTCCAAATAAGAAATTATCATATCAAGTGTACACTATTGCTCTGGAAATTGATATTCCTTAGCCTACTGGATTTTCAAATGGGAAGACTATGAAGAAAGCTCAGGGTCATTATGCCAGATATTAGACTTACCAGGAGAGGTAAACCTTTTCTGGAAAGGGCCAGACAGTAAATATTTTGAACTTGTATGCCATATACTTTCTGTCACAACAGTCATCTCTGACATTGTAGCAAGAAATCAGCCATAGATGACATGTAAATAAATGAGTATGGCTATGTTTTAATACAGTTTTATTTACAGACACTGATATTTGAATTTCACGTAATTTTTACATGACTCAAAATACTCTTGGTTTTTTTTCCAACCTTCTAGAAAGTAAATATCCATTCTTAGCTACGTGGCCCATGGTCATAGTTTGCTGATCCCTGCTGTATTCTATAATTGATCAAGGTGACAAGGAATACCTTCAGGGATCTTATAGCCTAGTGTGAGAGACAGACTGTTGAGTTCAGTAGACTGTGTGGCAAGCACTCAAGTGTATATTCAGTGCTAATAGGAACACAGAAGAAATGTATTTGGCCTAGAAAGTTGGGGAAAGTTTCTTGGATATGATTCTTTTTTATTTTTTTATTATTATTTTTTTTAATCTACTTGACAGCGAAATCACAAGTAGGCAGAAGTAGACAGAGAGGCAGGCAGAGAGAGAGGGAGAAGCAGGCTCCCCGCTGAGCAGAGAGCCTGATGTGGGGCTCAGTCCCAGGACCCTGAGATCATGACCTGAGCCGAAGGCAGAGGCTTAACCCACTGAGTCACCCAAGCGCCCCTGGATATAATTCTTGAACTGGGTCTTAAGTAAGAGTGGGTGGGCTTTCATCAGGTTAGGAAGAAAGGAAGTTAGCCAGCCATACTCTATATCTGTGGCCTTGCCATGTTGACTGTATTTTGATTTCTTGAGCAAAATACTCTCTTCTGCCTTATGTCCATTGCACATTCTTTATTCTTCATTTGAAGAACTCTTCTGTCTACTTAACTCATGCTAATTCTTCAGGTCTCAGCTTGATGATACCTCTGTTTCACAAGCTTCCAGAGCAATCTGTTCTTCTCCCTTCTTAAGAGTCATTAGGTTTGGGGCACCTGGGTGGCTCAGTGGGTTAAGTCTCTGCCTTCGGTTCAGGTCATGATCCCAGAGTTCTGGGATTGAGCCCCGCATTGGGCTCTCTGCTCAGCAGGGAGTCTGCTTCCCCCTTTCTCTCTGCCTGCCTCTCTGTCTACTTGTGCTCTGTCAAATAGATAAATAAAATCTTAAAAAAAAAAAGAGAGAGCTTTATTTAAAAAAAAGGGGGGGGTCATTAGGTTTCTGATTGCCTGTTTAGAACCTGCCTGTCCCAACAGATGTAAATGAGCATAGTGCCTGGCAATATGTTGGTTTCAAATATTTTTAATTTTTAAAAATAGTATGTGTACATGGCTAAAAGAAACTTACGCCTCATGGAAGGATTTAAAATGGAAAGTAAGGGACGCCTGGGTGGCTCAGTTGGTTAAGCAGCTGCCTTCAGCTCAGGTCATGATCCCAGCGTCCTGGGATCGAGTCCCACATCGGGCTCCTTGCTCATCAGGGAGCCTGCTTCTCCCTCTGCCTCTGCCTGCCATTCTGTCTGCCTGAGCTTGCTCTCTCTCCCTCTCTCTCTCTCTGACAAATAAATAAA
>NW_019154085.1:14512096-14568574 GCF_002288905.1 Enhydra lutris kenyoni
CATCCTGGGATCGAGTCCCACATCGGGCTCCTTGCTCATCAGGGAGCCTGCTTCTCCCTCTGCCTCTGCCTGCCATTCTGTCTGCCTGTGCTTGCTCTCTCTCCCTCTCTCTCTCTCTGACAAATAAATAAATAAAATCTTTAAAAAAAAATATTTAAAAAAAAAAATAAATAAATAAAATGGAAAGTAAGTATTCTTCTCGATGGCCCCTTATTAACAGTTTTTTTGGATATTCTTACAGAATTTTTGTATATGATACACTCCTGCACACATACCCCACATGCATCCTGTATTTTATTTTTTATTCATTTATATTTAAGATTTGATTTATTTATTTGTCAGAGAGAGGAGGAGAGAGAGAGAACACATGTGTACAGCCAGGGGGAGTGGCAGGCAGAGGCAGAAGCAGACTCCCTGTGGAGTAAGGAGCCGGATGTGGGACTCGATCTCAGGACCCTGGGATAGTGACCTGAGCCAAAGGCAGAAGCTTAACTGACTGAGCCACCCAGGTGTTCCTTCATACATATGTTCTATAAATTTTTGGCAAATTTCATACTGTTTACAGAATTACATGTTTTTATTGTTGAACTTGGAGTGTTTTCTCTACATAGAGCCATTTCTCTTTTGAAGAGACTATTTTTAACTTTTATTTTTAGGTATAAACAATTTATATAGAATAGAACTCACTCATTTTATTGAGGGTGTATTTTATATGTAGATATACATGATTTAATAAATTTAATTGAATACATAAACTAGGAGGTCATAGGTATATCTAGATTAATACTTGAAATTTTTTATTTTTTATAAAATATGTATGATGTACCAGGGATGGTTCTAAATGCTATGCATAAAATTTTTTTTTTTAAACAGTCTTCATAGGAGATCTTAAGCAGAGTATCATAATTATCCCCTTTTTACAGATGGGGAAACTGAAAGTACAGAGATGTAAATAATGTGCAAAATAATATATCTGGTAAATGATAGACCAGGGTTGTTTTTTTTTTTTTAAAGATTTAATTTATTTATTTGACAGAGCAAGATCATAAGTAGGCAGAGAAGCAGGCAGAGAGAGAGAGGAGGAAGCAGGCTCCCTGCCAAGCAGAGAACCCGATGCGGGACTCAATCCCAGGACCCTGAGATCATGACCTGAGCCAAAGGCAGAGGCTCAACCCACTGAGCCACCCAGGCGCCCTAGACCAGGGTTTTTAATCCACACACTGTGGTGGACAGAGCCTCTGTTTTAACCACTGTATTCTACTGACTCTTTCTAGGAGCAATAGAAAAAATAGGAAATAAAGGCTGGGCACATTTGGAGGAGTGTTTAAATGCCAGGTTAAGATTATAGATTTTATTCAGTGTGTATTATGGAATCATTGGAAACTTCTGAGGGAATGAGTAACCTGACCAGATGGTAGCGGAGTGTAGGATGGAGGGAGTGGGGAGAAACCTAAGGCAGACGAGTTTTGTGTAGTAGTTCAAGAAGTGATGGAAAGCTGAAATTAGGACCATAGTAATTGGTGTGGGAAGGAAGGAATGACTGGAAATATATTGTCTTGGTAAATGTTACAGTTTTTGTTGGGAGGGTGGAGAGGAGAGGGTCAAGTGTTTTCGGGAGGCCAAGAGTGCTTCTACCTCAGGGCATTTTCACCTTGTTCTCTCCAGCATCGCTCCTCAGATGCCCTTGTCTCTCTCCTGTGTCTGTTCCTAAGGTCTTTACTCACATGTCACCTTACCAGAAAGGCTTTCCCTAACTTCTGTATAAAATGGCAACCCCTCAGGGGTGCTTGGGTGGTATAGTCTGTTAAGCATCTGACTCTTGGTTTCAGCTGAGGGCCCTGATCTCAAGGTCATGATCTCAGGATCGCGAGGTCCAGCTCACATCAGGCTCTGCATAGAGTCTGCTTAAGACTCTCCCTCTTCTTCTGGCCCCTGCACACTGTTGTTTCTCTCTTTAAAACAAATAAGTCTTTTTTTAAAAATGGCGACCCCTTGCAGCATGCTCCCTAACTCCTTCACCCCACTTTGTTTTTCTCTGTTGTTAGTATCTAACATATTTGTTGACTTAATGGTCTACTTTCCCTGTTAGAGTATGTTTTCCAAAAGCAGGGACCTTTCTCTTTTCTTCATTCATGTATCTGTAATAGATGCTTAGTAAATATTTATCGAATGAATGCTGTTGAAGGTAGACAAAATAGTATGAATAGAGAAGGCAATAGAAATGATAGGTTCAGAATTGCTTGTGTATTGCTCTAAACATACGGTAGGCAGTTCTAAATTTACATCTCATGCAAAGGAGAGAGAGAACTAATGGTATGGATGTTAATAAGTACAACATGTGTTTACTGAATGATATTAAAATTCTAAAGTACCTTTTGAAATAGGAAGCTTAAGTTCTTTTTACTTTTTGTATTTTATTCCTTTATTGTCACTCTTTGAAGACTGCTGTTAGCAAGTATTTATTAGTTGCAGATGGATTTATTTTAATTTGGGCTGGGGTTTTTTTGTTTGTTTTCAAGAAAAGTGAAAGACAACAATGGGAGCCCAGAAAAGAGCTATGGCATATTTATGAACTGAAGTAGCATAAAATTTGTTTACAGTTGGCTGGTGGTGTATATGTGATAGGGCTAAGTCCTTGTTTCACCACAAAGCATTTCCTCTTACTGCTTGTTTTGGACTTGATTTTGGTATAAAAAAAAGTTGCTAGTGCCAGCTTCAGAGTGATGAATTAAAGGCCAATCATTCCTTCGTAAAGTTTTTTCTTTATTTCTTTCCCTTCTTAAGAACTTTCGTTAAAGGATCATGTCTAACTTTTTGCTTTCTATTCATGCCTCAGACTATCCAGTGTGACTTCTGCCTGTTGGCTTTATTGAAATGGCTTTTGACTTTTGAAGGGAATGCAGTATCCTCTACATGCTAGGAATTTTATGTATTTTTTTCTTCTTAATCCTCACAGCGATCCAGAGGCAGTATCTTTCTCAAACTTCTCTTTCTTTGCAGGACCCTGGAATATTCCTGTTTCTAGGGTTTCAATCAGTCCTTGTTTCTCTTACGCGTCATCAGCTGTTTGTTTACCAATAGCTTTTTACACAGATTACTTCCAAATTTGTCCTTCTGGCATAGAACTCCAGACACACTCTGTAGACCCATTAATGTGTAAAACATTCTATACCTATATGAAACTTAGTGGGGGTGAAATTGAACTAATTGTATTCTGGTTGCCCAAACCTGAAATTTTGGAAGTCATAATAATGGTAGATGCTGTTCACTGTGCATAAGCTTTGTCATTTAGTCCTCATAACATCCCTGTTTATTTTACAGATCCATTAAGAGAGGTTCAGAACAGTTAAGTAACTTAACGAGGTGACAGTATAGCTGATGGAGTTGGATTTGAACAAGGTCGGGATAGTTTCAGATTACATATTTTTTCTAATCTGCTGCACTTCTGTTCTGCTCCTTTCATCATGAACATAGTGCACATAGACACCCCTAAGAGGACTCAGTACTATGGTCTCTTGAAATGCTCAGGAATATTTCATGTCTTGATTCTACTTGCCTTGCTCACTTGGATTATTTTAATAGCCACTTGATATATTTTTCTGACTTAGTTTATTCTCCATCCATACTGCTGCCTAAAAATTTTTTCTAAAATACAAATCTGATTATGTCATTTCCCTCACAAAATCCAAAATCTGGGGTGCCTGGGTGGCTCAGTTGGTTAAGCTTCCAACTCTTGATTTTGGCTCAGGTCATGGTCTCAGGGTTGTGAACCCAGGCCCTGGGTCGGGCCCCGCACTGGGTTTGGAGCCTGTTTAAGATTCTTTCTCTCTCTCTGGGATGCCTATTAAGCATCTACCTTTGGCTCAGGTCATGATCCCGGGGTCCTGGGACCGAGTCCTATATCAGGTTCCTTGCTCAGCAAGGAGCCTGCCTCTCCCTCTGCCTCCTGTTCCCTCTGCTTGTGCTGTCTCTCTCTGACAAATAAATAAATAAAATCTTAAAAAAAAAAAAAGATTCTTTCTCTCCCTCTCCCTTTGTGACCCCTCCCCTCTCCCCACCCCTGTGTGCATGTGCGGGTGCTCTCTCTCTTAAAAAAAAAAAAAAAAAGAAAAAAGAAATTCAAGGTCAAGTGGCTTTTGCAATAATCCAAGTGAGCAAGGCAAGACCTTTTCTAGCCAATTCATGGTCATATTGCATCATTCTTTTGTTTCAGCCATTATAAAGTACATGTAGTTATTAGAGCTATATTTCACTTTTTTTTTTCTTTTGTCATGTCCTTTTCTATTGGCATGACTTTGGAACCAGGCAGTGAATGCAGGTTGTAAAACTTTTGTTGATCATGATAGAGAAGTTTCTTTAAGCAGACTATAAATTTGGGCTTTGAAGAACGTCCAAGTGAGGGCTCAAAAGGAAATGAGAAATGTATTGTTGAAAACTGAAGGAAGAGTGTTTCTTGTTCTGCTGTGGCAGAAATCTTAGCAACACTCTTGCCTTCAGTAGGATGGAGAGTAGGAAATGTGCCTAATGAACTAGGTGATCTATGGATCTGTGGAGATTTCTAAGCAAAATGTTGAAGGATTTTTAAGCAAAAATGTGGAAGAGATTTCTTCTTGCTGCTTTTAGTAAAATGTGAGGTCTCTGTGAGTCTTCCTCTTAACACTGTGGACATAACCACTCTTCTAGTATTTGTCATACTATGTTGTATGTCCTTAATTACCTGTATTTCTTAAGTAGGCTGTGAGTCCTGTGACAGACCTTTTAATATAGTCATGTAGATCTTGCTCAGAGTCCAGTTTTAGAGAGATTTACACTCAAACCTTGGCTCTGTCTCTTACTTTGTAATGGTGACAAGTTATTTAATTTTTCTAAACCTCTATTTCCTCATCTGGAGAACGGGATTAATGATGATAAACTCCTAAAGATTATGCATTTTGACTTTCACACTCACCACTATGTCACCAGTACCTAGAAAGAGTCTAGTAATAGGTGTTTAATAAAGATTTATTGAATTAATGAACTGAATAATCTCTGCCTCAGAGTGTTAAAATGAGGTAATGCATGGAAAGCAATTAGCACAATGCCTGATATGTATTAATTGCTCAGTGTTAGCTGTATTTAGGTATTTTTTCCTCATTATTTTTATTTTCATCTTTATCCTCATTTATATAGTTCCATGTGCATCAAAACTATTCTGTGAATAAAATAACTCATTAAGCAAAAGATTTTATAGTTCTGGATAATAGCTCAGGAATAACTTGATGTGATTATTTGCACATGAAGAGATTTCTGCTTCTGGCCCTGAGGAGAAATCATCTCTGAACTTAACTTCCTATGGTAAACAGTGAGAAAATTGGACAAAAGACATCATATAGCTGTTTTTAGATATTGGACAACAAGCAGTGTGGGAATGTGATTCGTGAGAAAAGGGGAACAAGTAAGATGAGTGCTATTAATTTCCCTGGATTTCTGCTAGAAGACAGATTTCAGAGCATAGTGCAGGCAGGGGAAGTCTTGTCAGTCCATTATGTCTGGTTGAATTGATGAGATAGAGATTGTAGTTCAGAGAGTTTGAAGTGGCTGAAAATTGCTAGACACAACTTCAGAGAAGAGGAAGCCATGTAGCGAAAGAGTTCTAGAGATCTGCATAGGGGCTTCCTTTAGCTGTTGTTAAAGCAGTATGTAGAATGTGTGTATGTACAGTAAAACTCCATGAGCCTGGACAAGGATTGACTGGGGAGCTGTAAATTGAATAATTCCCAGAGCTGAGGAACTGCTCATGCACTTAGTAGATAGAATGGTGAGACCTTCCCCCCGCCACCCCCTCCCCCCACTGCCTTTTATCACCCAGGATGTTCAGTAGAGATCCCAAAAGAACCATGCCTTTGTAGTAAGGCTAACCTAGATGAGAATAAAATCTACCCTCAGTCTGTTCTAAAACTTAAAAACAAACTTCAAAGATGAAGCCGATCCACAGGTTACTTAATTGACTTTCAGAACAAAGCCCAACAACCTTTAAAGGAAGATAACAAAATCCAGACACTTAAAAGTGTATCATTGTGTATAACATCCAATAAAAAAAATTACTAGAATCAGGAAAACATGAACTCCGGGAGAAGACTTAAAGACTAAGATAACAAAGACAATAGAATTAGCAGACAAAAACTGTAGAATGGGCCTTATAAATATGCTCAGAGATTTAAAGGAAAACAGTGTAATGAGAAGGAGAAGTAAATTTTAAAAAGAATGAATAGAATTTGTACAGGTGAGAAATATTAAGTGAAATGAAAAAAATCACTGATTGGGATTAACAGCAGTTTTTTATCTGATGAAGGAAAGATTAGTGAACCTGAAGACAGCAGTAGAAACTATCCAAAAATTAAACAGAGAAAAGAAAGATATAAATAAATGAACAGAGTTTTTGTGATCTGTGGTATATTATGGGTATAATTTTACTCCAGAAGTAACAGGGAGAGGGGAAATAGTTTAAAGAAATAGTGACTGAAAATTTCCCAACTTTATAGAGATTATAAACCTACTGATCCATGGGTTCAATATCCCAAGCAGAATAAACACAAAGACCAGACTGAGACACATCTCAATCAAATGGCTGAAAACTAGTGTTAGAGAAAAAGTTTAAAGCAGCTAGAGAAAAATGACGTTTTGTGTACAGAGGGATAAAACATGACAAATTTATTCTTAGAAGTAATACATGACAACATAATGTAAGGACATGTTTTTTTTTAACTTGAACTTGAATTTGACATACCATGTTATGTTAGTTTCAGGTCTACAACATAGTGATTCAAGAATTCTAAAGAGTGCTCACCATGACTCCTATTCTCATTTTAAAATTTATGTTAACAATACATAACATTTGGTTTTTTACTATTACATTTAAAAATATATGAAACTACAAAGACCTGAAATTTATATTGAATGCAAGTAAGACAATATTGAAAATTGCTTCAAAAAACATCAAGAAAATAAAAAGGCACACCTCAGACTAGGCAAAAATCTTCACCTACATATAGGTGACAAAGGACTTGTGTCCAGAATGCAGGCATACCTCGGAGATATTGCAGGTTTGGTTCCAGACTGCCACTATAAAGTGAATGTTGCAATAAAATGAGTCAAATTCGTTTTTAAATTTCGCAATGCATATAAAAGTTAACATTATACTACACTGTAGCGTATTAAGTGTGCAATAGCATTATGTCAAAAACAAAAACAAGGTATATACCTTAATTGAAAAATGCTAACCATCACGTGAGCTTTCAGCTAGTCATCTTTTGCTGGCGGAGGGTTTTGCTGTGATGTTAATAGCTGCTGACTGACCAGGGTGTGGTTGCTGAAAGTGGGGGGCGGCTGTGGAAATGTCTTAAAGTGAGGCAACAGTGAAATTTGCCACACTGATTGACTTTTCCTTTCATGAATGATTTCTCTATAGCATGTGATGCTTTTTGATAGCAATTTTACCCAGAACTTTTTTCCAGAATTCAGGTTAAACCCTGCTGCTTTACCAAGTTAATGTAATTAATATTCTAAATCTTTTGTCATCATTTCAACAGTCTTCATACATAGCATCTTCACCAGAAATAGATTTCATTTCAAGAAACTACTTTCTTTGCTCATCTGTAAGAATCAACTCCTCATCTGTTCAAGTTTTATCATAAAACTGTAGCACCAATCTTCAGACTCCCCTTCTGAGTTTTGCTGTTTCTGCCATATCTGTAGTTACTTCTGCCACTCAAGTCTTGAATCCCTCAGTCATCCATAAGGTTGGGATCCATGTCTTCCAAACGCCCCTTCATGTTGATATTTGGACGTCTTCCCCCAAATCATAAATGTTCTTACTGGTATCTAGAATGGTGAATCCTTACCAGAGGTTTTCAATTTTACTTTGCCCACATCCATCCAAGGAATCACCATCTAAGCAGCTACAGTCTTATGAAATGTATTTTTTTTTAAGATTTTTATTTATTTATTTGAGAGAGAGAGAGATCACAAGTAGGCAGAGAGGCAGGCAGAGAGAGAGAGAGAGAGAGAGAGAGAGAGAGAGGGAAGCAGCCTCCCCGCCGAGCAGAGAGCCTAATGCAGGCCCCGATCCCAGGACCCTGAGATCATGAGCTGAGCCGAAGGCAGAGGCTTAACCCACCGAGCCACCCAGGCGCCCATGAAATGTATTTCTTAAATAAGACGAGTCAAAATGACTCCTTATCCATGGGCTGTAGAATGGATCTTGTGTTAGCAGGCACGAAAATGTTGATCTGACTGTATGTGTACCTCCATCAGAACTCTTGGGTTACCAGGTGCATTATCAGTGAGCAGTAATATTTGGAAAGGAATCTTTTTTTCCTGATGAGTAGGTTTCAACAGTGGGCTTAAAATATTCAGTAAACCATGTTGTAAACAGATATGCTGTCATCCAGGTTCTGTTCTTCCATTTATAAAGCGTAGGCAGAGTAGATTTAGCATAATTCTTAAGGGCCCAAGAATTTTCAGAATGCTCAATGAGCATTGGCTTTACCCTGGTTACCAGCTGTATTAATCCCTAACAGAACAGTTAGTCTCTCATTTGAAGACTTAAAGCCAGGCATTGACTTCTCTCTAGCCATGAAAGTCCTAGATGACATTTTTTTCCTATATAAAGCTGTTTCATCTACATGAAGAATCTGTTGTTTGGTATTGGCAATCCTCTTTTAATTATTTTAGCTGGGTCTTCTGGATAACTTTGTATAGCTTCTATATCAGTACTTGCTGCTTCATCTTGTACTGTTATGTTATAGAGATGGTTTTTTCTTTTTTTCCTAAACATTATTTTTATTTATTTTTTTAAAGCAGGCTCCGTGCCCAACATGGGGCTCAAACTGACAGCCCTGAGTTCAAGAGTCACATGCTCTACTGACTGAGCCAGCCAGGGGCCCCAAGGTGGCTTATTTTCTTAAACCTCATGAACCAACCTCTGCTAGTTTCTACAGCTTCCTCACCTCTCTCAGTGTTCATAGAATTGAAGAGAGTTAGGGCCTTGCTCTGGATTAGGTTTTGACTTAAGGGAATGTTGTGCCTGGTTCGATCTTCTATCCAGACCACTAAAACTTTGTCCATATCAGTAATAATGTTGTTTGGCTTTCTTCCCATTCATATGTTCACTGAATTGAAATTTTCTTTTTTTAGTATTTTATTTATTTATTTGACACAGAGAAAGAGATAACGAGGGGGAGAGAGAGAAAGTGTGTGTGTAAGAAAGCACACAAGCAGGGAGAGCAGCCGGCAGAGGGAGAGGGTGAAACAGGCTCCCTTCCAGCTGGGGCTCAGTCAGGATCCTGGGATCAAGACCCCAGCCAAAGGAAGATGTTTGACCAGCTGAACCACCCAGGCACCCCTGGAGTAAACTTTTAATTTTCTTCTAGAACTTTTCCTTTGCATTCACAACTTGGATAACTGTTTAGTACGAGAGTGCTGGCTTTTGGCCTTTCTTGGCTTTGGACACACCTTCCTCCCTAAGCTTAGTCATTTCTAGCTTTTGATTGAAAGTGAGGGATGTGTGATTCTTTTTTTCATTTGATCACACTGTAGGGTTATTAATTGGTTTAAGTTCGATATTGTTGTGTCCCAGGGAATAGGGAGCTCAAGGAGAGGGAGAGAAAAGGGGGGGGACCTGCTGGTTAGTGCAGTGATCAGAACACACAGCATTTATCAACTAAGTTTACCATCTTATATAGGTGTGGTTTGTGGTACCCCAAAGTGATTACAGGAATAATAACAAGGATCACTGATCACAGATACCATAACAAATATAATAATGAAAATTTGAAATACTGCAAGAATTATCAAAATGTGACACAAAGACATGAAGTGAGCAAATGCTGTTCAAAAAATGGTACAGAGGGGCGCCTGGGTGGCTCAGTGGTTAAAGCCTCTGCTCGGGTCGTGATCTCAGGGTCCTGGGATCGAGTCCTGTATCAGGCTCTCTGCTCAGCAGGGAGCCTGCCTCCTCCTCCTCTCTCTCTCTCTGCCTGCCTCTCTGCCTACTCGTGATCTGTCTGTCAAATAAATAAATTTAAAAAAAAAATTAAAAAAAAAATAAATGGTACAGATAGACTTACTCAATTCAGGGTTGCCACAAACCCTTAATTCGTAGAAAATGCAGTATCTGTCAAGTGCATTAAAGTGAAGCACAATAAAATTAGATATGCTGGTATTTCTTTCCATAGACATTTTGAGGGATGGGGAGTATGGGTGTGTGCGTGTGTGTGTGTGTGTGTGTGTGTAGGAGGAAGTTTAGACAGTGGATGAAAAGGCATATACTTCATAGGAATTTAATCAGACTATGCATATTTAATATAAAATTGACTACATTTTACTTGAAATTAATGAGAAAAGGAAGCTAAAATGAAACTGAAGCAACTCCTTTAATTTAAATATTTCTTCCACAGAAGAAAAGATCTCTATAAAATTAAGAAAAGAGAGATCAGGGGGCGCCTGGGTGGCTCAGTGGGTTAAGCCTCTGCTTTCGGCTCAGGTCACGATCTCAGGGTCCTGGGATCGAGCCCCGCATCGGGCTCTCTGCTCGGCAGTGAGCCTGCTTCCCCCTCTCTCTGCCTGCCTCTCTGCCTACTTGTGATCTCTCTCTCTGTCAAATGAATGAATAAAATCTTTAAAAAAAAAAAAAAAAAAAAAAAAAGAGAGATCAGGAGTAATATTTTTAAAATACTGCTAATGTATAAAAATATAAATTGCCAGTAAAATACGAATATTTTATAACTCAATAATTGAAATGCAAATAAAATGGTATTTTTCATCTTTGTCAGAAATTGATGAAGTACACTGCAGAATATGGGCAAATAAGTATTCTTAGGAGGGCAAAATACTTTCTGGTGGAAAGCAGTGTGGCAGTCCTTAACATTTTAACCTATGTATGTCCTTGGATATACAATTTGATGTCTAGAAATTTTTTTCACCGACATAATTAACTGTAAAAAGATATATATTTGCCTCTGGAAATGTCCATCATTTATGGGATTAAGTCAAGGTATATCTATTCCGTAGGACCATATACAGCTATTAAAAATGGTAATGTAGGGACTCCTGGGTGCCTCAGTTGGTTAAGCGGCTGCCTTCGGCTCAGGTCATGATCCCAGCGTCCTGGGATCGAGTCCCACATCGGGCTCCTTGCTTGGTAGGGAGCCTGCTTCTCCCTCTGACTCTGCTGCCTCTCTGCCTGTGCGCATTCTCTCTCTCTCTCTCTCTCTCTGGCAAATAAATAAATAAATAAATGAATAATCTTATTTAAAAAATGGTAATGTATTGTAGATTTATATTTATTGCAATGGAAATAGGTCTTCAACAAGCCCATTTTATTTGTCAGCAGTAAGTAATATCACACCTAATGGGGCCTCATTTACATAAAATTGTGTGGGTGAGTGCTAGAGAAATTTCTGCAAGAAATACTCATTAAAATGGTTATCTCTGAGTGGTGGCCTTTTGGGATTACTTTTATTTGTACTGTTAGGTTTCTTTATGAGGCGTATTTATAATTTTTATACTTGAAAAAGAGATCTCCCCCCGCTTCTGAGCAAATATGAATACAGCCTTTTAAGCCAGTACCTGATTAAGTTCTATAAATACCTAAATCTAACAAGGGCTGTAGAATGTGTTAATTTAATACCTAGGGGCTGTGGTTTGGGACACTCTACTGTTGTCGTTTTGAAGTCACTCAGGAACCTGTAGAACTGGTCGCAGATAGTTGGGGAGTTCTGAACTCCAGAGCCCAAGGCGCCTACTGCTGTTTTTAGTGCCACACCCTGCTGTGGTTAACTTCTTTAAAGACTTGATTGTTAAAAAAACAAAGTCAAGTTTGAAGCTTTGTTTTGTTTTGATTTACTCCCCCCTACCCAGCTTTATTGACATAAAATTGACAAAGTGGTAAGATACTTAAAGTGCATACCTGATGATTTGATAAACCTGTACAGTGTGAAAGGATTCCTCCAATCTGTTTAATTCATGTGTCCATCACCTCACATACGTCTCTTTCGGTTCTGCACTCAGCAAAGTTTAATTGTGCGGTGCAGCTAATCAGCCCTGACACCATGTTACATGTGAGGTCTTCAGACCTTGTTTATGGTATAGCTGGAAAGTTTGTACCCTTTCATCAACCTCTCCCTATTTTCCAATGACCTGGCAATCGCTTTTCTATGAGTTCCACCTTTTTTTTTTTTTTTTTTTAAGATTTGCATGTAATTAGTACCAGGCAGTATTTGATTCAGTTGCTTTACTTTGGATTAATATGAGTATTGTAGTTTATTATGCACACTTGCCCTTGTTGATGAAGAATAGTAACATTAGAAGTCATTCTGTTCTCTGCATTTTATCAGGTACTGTCTTAATCATTGGGATGGAGGGGAAGGAGAGTTCCTGCTCTCCAAAATCTCATTCTCTGTTGGAACATTCAAGGGACTACTTCTGTGAACCATGCTGTGGCAACACACAGTAGGTCTCTTCTGACTTAGAAGTTGGTGTGTTTCTTGGGCTTGGGTAGCTGTTCAAGGAAGATTTTCCAGAGGAAATACCTGAACTGAGTTTTGAATTGCAGTTTAGACAGCCGAACTGAAGTTTGAAAGGTTAAACATGGATTAGCCAAACCAAAGAAAGGGATATCTAGGGAAATCTAAGTAGAGACAAAGGCGAGGAGGCGTGCAAGGACATGGCACTTGTTGGGAACTGCAGGTCATTCAGCAGGTAGGGATTGAGTTGGTACAGGCAGTGGAGGGAGACTGGAGAGGCCTGATCAAGAAGGGTCTTGTCAGCTGTCAGAGAGGTTCTTTCTCAGAACTTCCTCGTAAATACAGCCTTTGTTCAGGTAGG
Organism: Enhydra lutris kenyoni; assembly: GCF_002288905.1. NCBI lineage: Eukaryota > Metazoa > Chordata > Mammalia > Carnivora > Mustelidae > Enhydra > Enhydra lutris. The sequence goes on from NW_019154085.1 coordinate 14,524,961, forward strand.
ATGGGAATCTTTGAGTCATTTTGACTCTTGAGGCTCCCTCCCCTCCCTTAAACTCCACCATAATTAAGCACCAAATCCTGTCGATTTTGGAAACTTAGATTGAAATGTAATAATGACAAGCTAAATGTAGACTGTGCTCTTTACAGCAGACTATAACTTAGTCTTTTTAATTTCTAGGGCTTTGCACTGGCTCACAGACCTTTAGTAAATGTTCAAATGAATGAGTTACAGGAAGGGAGTTCCAAAGAGAGAATGTTTAGTATATTCACATGTGACCATGTATAATTTTTCTTATCTCCCATTTCATTATGGAAAATTTAATAATCTTAGGAGGCCTAGTTGAAAAGTCAACCCTTGGATAATTAAAAATCTTCAAAATGGAATCAGACCCATTAGTAAGGACTGTTTGATTAGTGTACTGGTGGGTAACTGAAGCAGCATCACAGGAGGGAAATAAGTACCAGACAGTCTGGCAATTTCATTTTGATGAATATACCCCAGTTTACAGAGTATATGTGTCTTTTTTTCCCCTCCCCCAGCTGAGAACAATCTTCTTGTGACCATTCCAGTAGAGATTAATTTTTTAGTTTAAGGAAAATCGTGAGCATGTACATTTATTGCTTTTTACTTGTCATAATGTGAGAACGTGCTTTCTTGAACTTATGGATCTGTACTCTGTTTTCTGTTTATTATAAAAGGAGGACTACAGAGAGATGGTTAGCATTTGCAACAATTAGGCATTGTTTTAGTGAAATAATTGTGCCATTTGGAAGCAAATTATGTATCTGAGGCATATCTGTGAAGCAGCTTTATGATTATCAACAACACAGCTGCTGTAACTATTACGTTAGTGGAATTGAATCTTTTGTTATATGGGTCAGGGAACCAGCAGCTGAACTTTTATACTTGTAACTATGCAAGATTCTTATTAAGACATAATGTATTACAAAGGGGGGTGGTCTCAAAGTGTTTTCATATATGGGCTTGAGAAGAGTAAGGTATTTGTTATATAGAACTAGAATGATAGCATTGTAATACAGTCCTACTTATGCATATATTTATATTTATTATTTTTAAAGTCTTTTCTTTCTGTAATTAATATTTTGAACCTTTTCTTTTTTTCTTCCTTGCCTGCTTGCTTGCTTTCTCTTTTTCCTTCCTTCTTTCCTTCCTTCCTTCCTTCCTTTCTCTCTCTTTTTCTTTTTCTTTCCGTTTAAAGCATAAATTAGCTAAGCCCATTTCCTTCCCCCATTAAAAAAAAAGAGATATAAAGGTGTTTTTTCTGTGTCACCTCTCACTTCCCATTACCTCTAATTTTTTTAGTTTTTATTTTTTGCTTACATCTAAATACATATCCTGTGTAGCTTGAAATGGAAAAGACTTTTGCATATGGCTTCAATGATAGCTCCTGTAGCCTGGTTAATATAGTTTCATTGTAACAAAATCTTCCTGAGATATGTGTCATATAGAGCTGATTAAAATGGAATTTTCCCGCAACTTTATCTTAACTGCCTTGTATCATTTTGAGTATAGGTGGTGTAATGGTAAGTATTTTGTGTGTTATACCTATTTAGTCTTAAAACCAAGATGAACATTTTAAAAATGGTTAGATATACATTTGTCTTATTTTCCGTTTTTCTGTAGAGATGATTACAGTTGTAACAAATAATACAAGTTTTGTATACTTTGCTCTGTCTCCCTCAATGATAACATTTTGTAGAACTGTAGTACAATATTACAGCCAGGATATGGATGTGTTGTACGATCTAGTCCTCTTAATTCGGATTTTTCGTTTGACTTGAACTCACTCGTGCATGTATATAATTCTTGCACTGTTTAATCTCCTCTGTATGTTTGTCCATCTATCACTGCAGTCAAGCTGAATAGCTCCTTATCACAAGGGTCTCTCTCGTTGCCCTGTTACAAGGCCTGCTTCTCTTCTGCTGCTTCATTTTCCCTCTCCTATCTCTAACTTTGGCCGCTACTAATCTTTAGTCCATTTCTAAAACTTTTTTCATTTCAGTATTGGTATATAAATGAAATCATAGAGTATGTAACCATTGGAGACTAACTGTTTTCACTCAGTCTAATTTCTTGGAGATTCATCCAAGTTTGTGTGAATCAGTAGCTTATTCACTTTTTTTTATATTTATTTCTACATCGTTTAAAACCTAGTTTCTACTTTGTTTCCTTCATAATCCATTTTTAAAATACATATATTTGTTTTAAATCTAGGTGACAAAACACGACCACCATCCTCAAGTCCCTCTAGTATTATCCGCCGGACTTCCTCTCTGGATACTCTGGCTGCTCCATACCTTGCAGGGCACTGGCCTCGTGATAGCCATGGGCAAGCTGCTCCTTGCATGCGGGACAAGGCTACACAGGTAGGTTTATTCACATTCTTATCCTGAAGTGTTTTAGCCTGAAACTGTTTCTCATAACATTATTTGTTTAATGCTGTGCTGAAATTCTTGAAACATTAGTGTGTATTAGAATAACCTGAGAAGCTTATCAAAAGTGCACGGGGCGCCTAGGTGGCTCAGTGGGTTAAGCCGCTGCCTTCGGCTCAGGTCATGATCTCAGGGTCCTGGGATCGAGTCCCACATCGGGCTCTCTGCTCAGCAAGAAGCCTGCTTCCTCCTCTCTCTCTCTGTCTGCCTGCCTCTCCATCTACTTGTGATCTCTCTCTGTCAAATAAATAAATAAAATCTTTAAAAAAAAAAAAAAAAAGTGCAGATTCCCAGGCCTGACCTCCAGATACTTTGTAGTAGGCTTTGGTTCAGGCTTGGAAATGTGCATTTTAAAGAGTTCCCAAAGTAATTCCAATACATAAGGATAATTTATGGACACACTTTTCACCCCATTTCCTCTTTATTGTTAATTTAGAACATCAGAATATGTTTAATATATTGAATTTATCACGGTAAGAATTAATTTACTTTCCATTTAACCCTTTATTTTGGTGCCAAAATTCGTTATGTGTTGGGAGATGGGGATTATATTATGTTGCAGATAGATTCTGTAAATGTAAACATCCTGACAAAAGAGACCCTGGGAGCAAAGTTTTATACTTTCAGATTTATGAGGTTTTTTATTTTATTTTTTTTTAAGTTTTTTGTTTTCTTTTTTTTCCCAATTTGACAGACAGAGATCACAAGTAGGCAGAAAGGCAAGCAGACAGAGAGAGGGAAGCAGGCTCCCTGCCAAGCAGAGAGCCCGATGCGGGGCTCAATCCCAGGACCCTGGGATCAGGACCTGAGCCTAAGGCAGAAACTTTAACCCACTGAGCCACCCAGGTGCCCCTTAATGAGGTTTTTAAATTAAAAGAATCTTAGGAGGGACCCCTGGCTGGCTTAGTTGGCAGAGCGTGCAACTCTTGATCTTTGGGGTTGTGAGTTCAAAGCCCACGTTGGGTATAGAGATTACTAAAAATAAATAAAGAAAAGGTTCTTATGAAATCATTTAGATCTACTTCCTGATTTTACAAATGAGGAAGCTGAGGTCCAAGATCATAAAGCCAGGTGATGACTACGTCTGTAGTTTCTTTCATAGCACTTACTATAATTAAAGTTAATCAGGTAGTTGTCTATTCATTTACTTAATGTTTCTTACACTCATTAGATGTTGAGCCCATGGCCTGGCTCATCCATTTCTGTGTTTTCATCTCCAGGATTTAGTATGGCCCTGAGAGAATAAGCCCTCCAGGGTTATTTGCAAAGGAATGAATGAGCAGAACGATTAAAGCTGTATTGCTAGTGAAGAATGAAAATCAGTTAAAGAGTTAAAAGGTTCTTTATATTGACTGTTGAAAATCAGCTAAGGTATATCTTGACTTAGACTTCAAATTTACATCACTTAGGGTAGCTTGATCCCAGCACTTTACGAAGAGAATGTCCTTTTATTAGAACCAAGTAAACACACTTTGCGGTGGTTTTTGGATTTGCATTTTGGTTTCCACAATTCCACATGTTCTTGTTGGCCTTATTTTGTTTTCTGTTCTGATATTCTTGAAACTGAGTCCCACTGTTAGAGTAGATGCTTGGGATATGAGATTACCTTGAGGTTTATATTCCAGTGGCAAATACAGAAATGAAAACAGAGTCTGTGCTCCTCAAAATTAACAAATATTTTGAGAAACTGACTTTAACCAGAGTTGTAGAAGATTCTCCCTTTATTCAAAATCCCTAAGTTTGCTGAGATTAGGGCATATAGTATGAAAATGAACACTTCTTCTTGCTTTCTGCTTAATCCACGTGCCATGTTTAAATCACTCTGGGTATCAGAGTAATTTAGTACTCAGGTCATCCTTGAACATTTCTGCAACCCTTGATATCTCCTCTGCAGTTTCAGGTTCAGTGGGTTCAGATATTTTGTCTTATCAATAAGAATAAACAATCCTAGAAGCCAGTGGGAGCCCACCTAGCTCTGACTACATTGAATTAAAGTATAAACCTCATACTTTACCTTTTTCTAAATGTCCCCCAAATTGGGAATGTTAAGGGTACAAATCTAAAGAAAACTTACAATTATCATACTGTTTATCTTGCTTGTAAAGCTCACATTAGAATCTCCTAAGGTATAATGCAGCAGTAGCTGGGTGCTCTGCTCTTCCATGTGCATTAGTTCTCAGATTCCCTCTTGGTAGGTGTTGGATTCCCTAATGTATGTATGCTAGTTAATTAAGTCAGTTTTTTTAAGTTGTTTTCTCTTTCTTTAAGATTTTATTTATTTGAGAAAGAGAGAGCACAAGCAAGGGGAGCAGCAGAGGAAGAGGGAGAAGCAGGCTCCCCACTGAGCAGGGAGCCCAATGCGGGACTTGATGCCAGGATCCTTAGATTATGACTGACCCAAAGGCAAACGCTTAACTGACTGAGCCACCCAGGTGCCCCAAGATTTTTTTGATTATTTTAGGGAGAGAGAGAAAGAGCATGAGCTGTGGAGTAAGAGGCAGAGGGAGAGGGAGAGAGAGATTCCCAAGCAGATTCCATGCTGAGCATGGAGCCCAATGGAGGGCTTGATCTCAGGACCTGGAGATCATGACCTGAGCTGAAACCAGTAGTTGGATGCTTAACTGACTGAGCCACCCAGGTGCCCCTTAAATCAGCTTTTTAAAATTTGGTAAAATATATATAACATAAAATTTGTAATTTTTAGATAAAACAATTAAGTAGCATTAATTACATTCATAACATTGTGCAACCATTGTCATTATGTTTCCAAAACTTTTCATCACCCTAAACAAGACTCTGTAACTCCTCTTTCTTTCTCTAGCCCCTGTAACCACTATTCAGTTTTCTGTTTCTGTGATTTTGCTTGTTCTAGGTAATTCATATTCGTGGAAGCATACAATATTTGTAATTCTATATCTGATTCATTTCACTAAGCATTATGTTTTCAGGGTTTATCCATGTTGAACCATTTCTTTTTCCTGGCTGAATAATATTCCATTGTATTGGTAAACATGTTTATCCATTTATCTGTGGACATTTGGGCTTTTTACAGATTTTGGCTATTCTGTACAATGCTGAAATGAACATTGCTTTATAGGTATCTGTTTGAATCTCCACTTTCAATTCCTTTTGGTACATATATAGGAGTGAAATTGCTGAGTCATATATTTAGCTTTTAGAGGAACTGCCATACTGTTTTCATGGCAGCTGCACCAGTTTGTGTTCCCTCCGGTAATGTATAAGGGCTCCCATTTCTCCATATCCTCACCAAGCCTTATTTTCCTGTTCTTTTTCAGTATAGCTATCCTAATAGGTATGAAATTGTATCTTACGGGTTTTATCTATATTTTCCTAATGATAAATGATGTTGAGCATCTTTTCATGTGCTTTTTGTGTATCTTCTTTGGAGTCAGTCACTTCTATGCCTTTGTTTCCTCTTTGTAAAATGGGAGAAGAATAGTACTGATCTTTTAAGATTATTATAAGGATTAAACAAAGAAATACGTGTAAACCCTTAGAACAATGTGTGGCACATAGTAAGCATTTCGTAAATGCTTGCCATTAAAACTACTACCTTTGGTTATTGTCAGAGCAAGGATGGCATGTTGGTTTCCAGTCTTATGCATTTTGTTGATTGCTATTAGCTTCCTGGAGCATTATGTTGAAAAAGATTTGGGCTAACAGTTATTGGGCCTGATTGTCTATTTTTGCCCTTGATGAGAGGCCCCGGGCTCTTTTATCAGCCCTGGTCCATACAGTGCTAGAGCAGTAAGTATGATGGAAGTAATTTATTTTATATTATAGATGGGTACTTCCAGGGAGTTCCTCCAAGACTTTTTTTTTTTTTAATTTTTTTAATTTTTTTTTTAATTTTATTTTTTATAAACATATAATATATTTTTATCCCCAGGGGTACAGGTCTGTGAATCGCCAGATTTACACACTTCACAGCACTCACCATAGCACATACCCTCCCCAATGTCCATAATCCCACCCCCACTCCCAACTCCCCTCTCCCCATTAACCCTCAGTTTGTTTTGTGAGATTAAGAGTCACTTATGGTTTGTCTCCCTCCCAATCCCATCTTGTTTCATTTACTCTTCTCCTACCCCCTTAACCCCCCATGTTGCATCTCCTCTCCCTCGTATCAGGGAGATCATATGATAGTTGTCTTTCTCCGATTGACTTATTTCGCTAAGCATGATACCCTCTAGTTCCATCCACGTCGTCGCAAATGGCAAGATTTCATTTCTTTTGATGGCTGCATATATTCCATTGTGTATATATACCACATCTTCTTTATCCATTCGTCTGTTGATGGACATCTAGGTTCTTTCCATAGTTTGGCTATTGTAGACATTGCTGCTATAAACATTCGGGTGCACGTGCCCTTTCGGATCACTACGTTTGTATCTTTAGGGTAAATACCCAGCAGTGCAATTGCTGGGTCATAGGGTAGTTCTATTTTCAACATTTTGAGGAACCTCCATGCTGTTTTCCAGAGTGGTTGCACCAGCTTGCATTCCCATCAACAGTGTAGGAGGGTTCCCCTTTCTCCGCATCCTCGCCAGCATCTGTCATTTCCTGACTTGTTAATTTTAGCCATTCTGACTGGTGTGAGGTGGTATCTCATTGTGGTTTTGATTTGTATTTCCCTGATGCCGAGTGATGTAGAGCACTTTTTCATGGGTATGTTGGCCATCTGGATGTCTTCTTTGCAGAAATGTCTGTTCATGTCTTCTGCCCATTTCTTGATTGGATTATTTGTTCTTTGGGTGTTGAGTTTGCTAAGTTCTTTATAGATTTTGGACACTAGCCCTTTATCTGATATGTCATTTGCAAATATCTTCTCCCATTCTGTCAGTTGTCTTTTGGTTTTGTTAACTGTTCCTTTGCTGTGCAAAAGCTTTTGATCTTGATAAAATCCCAATAGTTCATTTTTGCCCTTGCTTCCCTTGCCTTTGAAAAGTGTCAGGATATAAAATCAATGCACAGAAATCAGTTGCATTTCTCTACACCAACAGCAAGACAGAAGAAAGAGAAATTAAGGAGTCAATCCCATTTACAATTGCACACAAAACTATAAGATACCTAGGAATAAATCTAACCAAAGAGACTAAGAATCTATACACAGAAAACTATAAAGTACTCATGAAAGAAATTGAGGAAGACACAAAGAAATGGAAAAATATTCCATGCTCCTGGATTGGAAGAATAAATATTGTGAAAATGTCTATGCTACCTAAGGCAATCTACACATTTAATGCAATTCCTATCAAAGTACCATCCATTTTTTTCAAAGAAATGGAACAAATAATCCTAAAATTTATATGGAACCAGAAAAGACCTTGAATAGCCAAAGCAATATTGAAAAAGAAAGCCAAAGTTGGTGGCATCACAATTCCGGACATCAAGCTCTATTACAAAGCTGTCATCATCAAGACAGCATGGTACTGGCACAAAAACAGACACATAGATCAATGGAACAGAATAGAGAGCCCAGAAATAGACCCTCAACTCTATGGTCAACTAATCTTCGACAAAGCAGGAAAGAATATCCAATGGAAAAAAGACAGCCTCTTCAACAAATGGTGTTGGGAAAATTGGACAGCCACATGCAGAAAAATGAAATTGGATCATTTCCTTACACCACACACGAAAATAGACTCAAAATGGATGAAGGATCTCAATGTGAGAAAGGAATCCATCAAAATCCTTGAGGAGAACACAGGCAGCAACCTCTTTGACCTCAGCCACAGCAACATCTTCCTCCAAGACTTTTGACAAAACATACGATGTCACCACTTTGAGCCCTGGTTCTTCATTTAAAAAAAAAAAAAAAATTATGAGTCTAAGGTCTAGGTATCTTAGGGATGAGTGGGAATGGAAAGAGGAGGTTCTGGAAAATACAGAGAAAGGCAGCGTTAAAATTTAGGAATATGGAGCAAGTTTTTAAGATGTTGATTGCTTATCCTCTGCTCCCCCCTCACCCCATTATTTGTTTTGGGTCATGAACATGAGTGTGTGATTAAAATTCTATTGTACATGATTATTTGTGTCCTTACTTGACACAAAGATAGCAAAAATAAGGCATCATTCCTTTTTTTCTATATCTTTGGCACACTTTGGTCATTCCCTGTGAACTCAAAGAGTCTGAGAGTCTCTCTAGCAATACTGTAGCTTGCCGTTGCCAGTGGAGCAGGGCTGGTCTGCCACTTCTGCTTTAGAGTTTGATACACTGCTTAATACTACATTGTCCCCAACCTCTGCCTCCTGTCCCCCCACCTCCCATGTTCTTTTAAAGATTCTTTTAAAAACTGACCATTTGGGAAGCCTGGGTTGAGCGTCTGCTTTCAGCTCAGGTCATGATCCCGGTGTCCTGGGATCAAGTCCTGCATTGGGCTCCATGCTCGGTGGGGAGCCCATCTTTCCCTCTCTTTCTGCCCTTCTCCTTGCCTGTGCTCTCACTTTCTCTCTCTCTGTCAAATGCATAAATAAAATATTTTTTAAAAACCTAATAAAATTAAATACTTTGTAAATTAGAGACTAAAATGCTGAATTACTGAAGGTAGCAGTTCTTAGCAACACTACACTATGTCTTAGTGTTATGAAATGAGAGTACTGAAGAGGTGGATCAGCTTTTTAAAAAAATTACTTTTTGAGTGACTCTTGCATTTTGTATAAAACCTTGGTCCACTGGTTAAAATTGGTAATATTAAGAAGGAAGGAAAGTGTTAAAATTTTTTTTTCTTTTCCAGACCTAAATCTAATGACCTCTGTATAAGCTCTTTGGTTGGCTTCTCAGTAGTTTGCCTTTCTTGGTTAAGCCGAGAATTCTGAAATAATCTAAATTTCTAGATGCTTTACCACTTCACTGGTGTTCCTGTACTTTTTTCACATTTTTAGATCAGAAATTAGCAAAGCTGTCTATTGCTTTTCATGCTTACTTTTATTTTTCTTGCTTAATTCTCTTGCTCTCATTATCTTCAATTTGTTTTTAACAAATGTAGAGGAAACTTTTATATTCCTTTGCTTTTCCTTGAGTTAAATTTTATACTTAATATATTTAGATTCCCCTAATTTTAAAAATCTTTTTATTTTGAAAAAGTCTCACTTATAGAAAAATGTAAGAACAGTAGATTAAATACCAGTGTATTCACCAACAAACATTTTTCGTTTTTTTTTTTTAAGTATAGATAATAATTTCTGTTGTTACTATTTGCTAATTATTAGTAAGTCACAGACACTCTGACTTTTCAAATACTTAAACATATATATGAAAAAGGACTTAAATAAAAATTACCAAAGTGATTACCAAATCCAGGAGATTTAACATTGATATGGTGCTTTTAAGTTTCCTCAGTGATATTCTCTGTAGTATTTTCTCCTGTAAGCCAGGATCCGGTCAAGAAGCAGACACAGCATTTAGATGTTACGTTTTTTTAATATCCTTTAATCTGAAACAGTTCCTTAGCTTTTCTTTGTCTTTCCTGACCTGGTTATTTTTTAAGAGTATAAGCCAGTATTTTTGTTGAGTATTGTCAACTTGAGTGGTTTTGGTTTTTGTTTTTTTCCACAATTAATTCAAGTTACTACATTTTTGGCAGGAATACTATATATGTGATGTGTACATATTCTTTTACAACCTTGTTTTTTATTTAAGGACATTACTCTATCCATATAGAAAGATTCTCTCCTAAAAGGCCTGCCCTCCACCCCTATCCGCATATAGAGAGGTATTGTTTTGAATAGGCCATATATTCACTCTTACACTACAAAATTTAAGAGGTACAGAAGTATATACAATGAAGGAAGGATCTTCCTCCCATGAGGCGGCCACTGTTAATGTTACTTGTGTTACCATGTATATCCTTGCAGAGATATTTTACATAGTGTATATTCTTTCTAGTGGCACTAGTTAAAGGAAGTTGCTATGCACACTGTCTTGAGCCTTGAGTTTCTCACTTAACAATCTCACAGAGATTATTGTGAATTTCCTTATTCATTTTTTATACCTGAATAAGTATTCTTTTGTTAAGACACACCATTATTTATTTATTTATTTGTTACTTATTTAACAAATCCTTTGTTTACATTGTTCTAATCTTTTACTTGTAAAAATAGTGCTCCTGGGAATAATAGGCTGTATCATTTTGTTCACAAAGATACATATTTTGTACATCTGCATGATCAATTACAAAAGAAGGTGAGTCAACAGTATGTGCATTTGTAACATTGACAGCAGTTGCTTAGTCCTCCTTCTGTAAAGGCTATACTAATTTGCAATTCCCCAGCAATACAGGAAAGTACGGTATCAGATTGCCCAGTCTCAGCGAAGTTTTAAAAAACTTGGTTCTTACGGGTGAGATTGAGCATATTTTCACATACTAAGAACTCATTTGTATTTTTTTTTCCCCCCAAAACAATGTGTTTGAATTCTGGATTTTGTATAACCACTAAGGATTTACCATTTGTGAGGCTGTACTTTTGTAGATACCTAAATCAAGTCCAGACATTGTATAGATGTTAAGATTATGAACTCCAGAGTCTTGGATTTTTATCTTGGCTTTGCCACTTCTCAGCTGTGAGACATTAGGCAACTTACCAGACCTCCTTATCTGCAGAACCTGTAGAGCTTCTTATATATATTCAATCAGATAATAGGGTGACGACCTTTCACTATACTTCTATGAAGCAAAGTGCCTAGCACATAATAAGATCACAGGAATGTTAGCTATTATTAGTATGCTCAACAAATGCTATACTTATGTAAAAATAATAACTAAGCATTTATTAATAATAGAAATGAGGGAAATAGGCAAAAATATTATAATTAAAGTAAGTGCTACTAGAAGAATTTTGGGTTATTGTGCTATTTTAAATATCCTAGTACTTAATTTTCTTTAATGGGAATGCATTGTATAATAGAAAAGTGTATACTTTTTAAAGAAATGAAACCTTTTCAGGTTTATTGAGATAAAATTGACATATACAGCACTGTATAAGTTTTTGTACAGTATGACTTGGAATACACATATTATGAAATGATTGTCACAGTGAGTTTAGTTAGCATCCATTACCTCATATAGGTAAAAAAAAAAATTTTTTTTTCTTGTGATGAGAACTTTTAGGATCTACTCTTTTAGCAGTTTTCAAGTATACCATATAGCAGTATTAAGTATAGTCATCTTACTGTACATTACATCTCCAGTACTTAATTATCTTATAACTGGAGGTCTGTATCTTGAGATCACCTTTATCCACCTCCCCCTTTGAGTGCCTCTGATAAGCACAAATCTGATTCCTTTTTCTCTGAGTTTGTTTTTTAGATTCCACATGTGATATCATATGGTATTTGTCTTTTTCTGCCTGACTTATTTGATGGAACATAATGCCCTTCAGGTCCATCCATTCTTGTTGCAAATATGGTATACATTTAACGTTAAATGGTTAACTTACCCCTTCCCTCTTTCTCTCCATTATAGACAGAGAGTGCATGGGCCGAAGAATACTCTGAAAAGAAGAAAGGGTCTCACAAGCGGTCAGCGTCGTGGGGCAGTACAGATCAACTTAAGGAGGTCAGGAAAATGGGTCCAAGAACTGGATGTGGAAGTTTGATCCCTTCCTTGGCTAGTTCCTTGAAGTTGTAGGCAACAAGGATTTGTCAGTTTCCATTGTTTTGTTTTGTGTTGTTTTTATTTTTATTTTTTTTGGTTGTTTTGTTTACTTGAAAAATAATGAAAATAGTTATTACTTTGATTGAATGAAGATTTGAATGAGGGAAGTGTACACATTACTTATCAGCTTATGTTTTTCTTTCTCCTTTTGTTTTATTAAACCAGAGTCCGTACCTGTTTTGTTTTTGTTTTTAAGATTTTTTAAATTTATTTATTTGAGAGAGAGCACAAGTGGGGTGAGGGGCAGAGAGAGAAGCAGACTCCCCGCCAAGCAGAGAGCCCAATGCAGGACTTGATCCCAGGACCCTGGATCATGAACTGAGCGGAAGGCAGATGCTTAACCGACTGAGCCACCCAGGCACTCCTAGAGTCCATACCTGTTGACATAACCTAAGCATCAGATGTATAAAATTGTAATGATATAACAGATTCACATTTATTATTTCTGTATATAATGGTAGTATTTTTGAAATTCAGTAACCCAATACAACCAAGCTCGTTGTGACCCTTTGCTGATTACCATTTTCTGTACTTAGAATTATGATGTTTCTACTTTACATAATATAGAACTGAAGATTTACTCAAGGAGTAATATAGAATATTGATTGAAATTATATTTGTTATGTAAAGATTGTGTCTGTGAATGCATTTCATGACTTGATTTTTAAATACTGTTAAATTTTTGGAGCTATTGAAGACTAGGTGTTTAAAGAAATCTAAATAAAATCACTCATTTTGGGACGCCTGGGTGGCTCAGTGGGTTAAAGCCTCTGCCTTCGGCTCAGGTCATGGTCTCAGGGTCCTGGGATCGAGCCCCACATCCGGCTCTCTGCTGAGCAGGGAGCCTGTTTCCTCCTCTCTCTCTCTCTCTGCCTGCCTCTCTGCCTGCTTGTGATTTCTCTCTATGTGTCAAATAAATAAAATCTTTAAAAAAAAAAAATAAAATAAAATAAAATCACTCATTTTTAGGACAGTGAGAATAATTTTCATTATTTTTAAATTCTTTCTGAAAGCTACAATGTTATTCTAAGTGCTGAAAACTTCATTGGTTTAGTACTGGGAAGCTCGAAGGCTCTGAACAGTGTTGGAACATAATTTTTATTTCTCTTCAAAGTAAGATACACAAATATGCACACATAATGGGTGGGTATATGTATATATATAAATTTCATACAATAAATCAGATTTTGTCACAGGGTTTTATTTTTTCTATTTGTGTGTGTGTGTGTGTGAGAGAGAGAGAGAGAGACAGGGTTTTAAAAGAAAAGATTTATTAAGGAAGAATTTTACCAATTCTTATTAAGGAAGGATATGTTTTATGTAGCTTGGAAAACTCTGATGCACTTTTTTTATTTACTTTTTATTCTTCTCCTTTTCAGATTGCAAAATTACGCCAGCAGTTGCAGAGAAGTAAACACAGCAGTCGACATCATCGAGATAAAGAAAGACAGTCTCCATTCCATGGCAACCATGCAGCTATTAACCAGTGTCAGGTAAGAGCACAAATACTGCAAAATCCAAACAAGGGATTTGTTGTTTTCCTGCTGATATGTTATTTTATAGGTAACTCTTCCGGACAGAAATGTCCAGAAGCATATTTGAAACAGTGATTAAATATTGAATCAGCCTTAATAAAAAAAAACCTAGAATACTAAGTTGATAAGTGATACTTTCCTTTAGTGATCTGTGATTTGACTTTTAGAGGGCATAGCTAATCACATATTTTGATTTCATATTTGTGTCTTTATCAGTTCAGTATACTGAGGCAGACTAATAGAGAAAGAGAAGCATTGGCTATAGAATCGGACCTGGGATGAACAACCTGTTCTAAGTCTCAATTTCCTCATCTGAAGATTGAGGATAATAATGATACATCTCATAGAATCTTTTAATAGGAGAAAACCTTTAACTGCTTTGATTCCTGTAGAGAACCTTATGAACGGCTCTTGATGGCTCACCCAGGGAACATTTCTCTTTAATCGAATTGAAATCAGGTGGCATCCTTGTCAAAAAGAGCAAGAAAAAGTTTGCCCCCCCTTTTTATAGGGTGATAGCTTCTGATAGCCAAGTATATATGGATTTTTTTTTCAAGAGAAAGTAGGAGTATATGTTTTTTTGAATTAATTTTGCCCTTAAATGTTGATACATGGGTCAAATTTGACTTCATAAATTTATAGTTTGGTTGTAGTTTCTAACAGCTTTTTTCCATTTTTAAGGTATTTTAATTATTAAATGTGAGTACACAGTAATACATTTAAAAACTTAAACTGCATTTATGTTTGGAGAAATAGAAAATACAAAATTGAAAAAATAAAAAATGAAAAATTTGAATAGATTAATAACTGTCAAAATTGGAATACTAACTCAAAACCAGACTCCTACTTTCAAAAGGCTATAGACTCAGGTGGCTTTATAGGTGAATTTGCCAACCTTCTACTCCCTCTAATTTATCCATTAATAATTTGTATGTATTTCTGAGAGATAAGGCCACCTTTTATCTCCAAACTTATATTTTTATCCTCAGGTAGAATAGGAGTTAAGATTGAACTTTATTGAATTAAGTGATATGTTTTAGGAGTTAGTAAGTTTCTGAAGTGATTTTTTTTTAAGTTGCATTAAAATTAGCAATTAAAGTAGTAAAATTAACCAAAATTTGTCTTTCCCCTCTTAAAAGTTGAATAACATTATTGGCATTTGCACAAATTTCATGTTTAACTCTGAAACCTCTCTTTCCAGAGAAGGTAAGGACGAAAAAATAGAGTAACTTGGAAAGTAAATTTATGTAACTTGAGTTTTGTACACTTGACCCAGCAAACATCTTGAGTTTTTTGAGCACTCACAGCCAACCAGAGATGCAGTACATGAGCATCATGATAGCTGTGCCATGGTGGTTGTGTGTCATTGAAACTTTCAGACTATGGAACATGAAGATTCTGTGAAGTTAACAGCTTTGGTTTTTAGTTGGTTCTTTCTCTAGTGGAGAAAAGTACCACTTTGGGATTGTATACTTTTTGAGGTCATTCCTCCATCCATGCAACATTTATTAAATATCTACCATATGACTCATACTAGTACTCGTTAGGGGATGCAGTGATAAATACCGCCCCCCCACCAAGTCTCAGATAGCTGTAAGTAAAAAATTACTACCCCGTGTCATGAATGTGTTGGTAGTGTTTGGGAGAGTTGACACTGTTACATAACGGGTATTAATTATCCTTGGACTGGCTCTGGAGCCATCTACAAAGGCTTTTTGGAGCAATTCGTGTCTAAGCAGATCTCTGAAAGCTGACTGAGCTAGTCTTCTAGAGGTGGAAGAAATCATGGCTCCAGGTAGGAGTACTAGTAAGAGATTAGGCTAGAGAGTTAAATAGCAGCAAAACCTAAAAGTCTTAATGTCTCACTTGTTAAGAAGTTTGGACTTCATCTTAGAGGCACCAAAAAACTATTTTTTTAAATGCAGCAGATTGATTTTAATAGTGGCTGTTGTCAGTGCAGAGTAGAGAATAAATTTGGAGGAGGACAAGATTAGAGGCAGGAAAACCATTTAAGAATAGGGTTTATAGGGACACCTGGGTGGCTCAAGTCAGTTAAGGGTCTGCCTTTGGCTCAGGTCATGATCTTAGGGTCCTGGGATTGAGCCCCACATTGGGACTCAGTAGGGAGCCCGATTCTTCTTCTCTCTCTACTGGTCCCCCTTGCTTGTGCTCTCTCTCTCTTTCTTTCTGACACACAAACATAAATAAATAAAATATTTTTTTAAAAAAAGAATAGGGTTTATAATCCAAGTACGAAATGACAGTGGCCTAAAATAAGCTAGGAGCTATGGTGCTAGAGAGAATGGCCAAATCTGAGTGGTATTTAGAAAGCAGTAATTAATAGTTGGAAGTCTGTTACGTGCTTACAATATGGCAAACACTGCTCAGCTTTTGTATGTATTATTAGCACTCAATCCTCATTTTGGGGGTGGGGCTTGTTACTGTCCTTGTTTTACGGACAAGGTAATTAAGGCCCAGAGAATTAAGGAATCTTGTTTTAGGTCATATGAGACAAAGCTCATATTCTAACCCAGGCATTTTGCGTTCAGAATCTGAGTTTTTTAAATGTGTGTGAGGTGATGATCAGAGAGCGGTGGAGAGATAGGACTAAAAGGGTAATGCCAGTTCTAGCCTTTAAAATACGAGTTAAGGGGCACCTGGGTGGCTCAGTGGGTTAAGCCTCTGCCTTCTGCTTGGGTCATGATCTCAAGGTCCTGGGATCGAGGCTCACATCGGGCTCTCTGCTCAGCAGGGAGCCTGCTTCCCCCTCTCTCTCTGCCTGCCTCTCTGCCTACTTGTGATCTCTCTCTCTCTCTCACTCTGTCAAATAAATAAAATCTTAAAAAAAAAAAAAAGTTAAGGGGTGCCTGGGTGGCCGGGTTGGTTAAGCAACTGCCTTCCGCTCAGGTCATGATCCTGGAGTCCCAGGATTGAGTCCCACTTTGGGCTGCCTGCTCAGCAGGGAGTCTGCTTCTCCCTTTGACCCTCTCCCTTCTCATGCTCTTTCTCTCACTCTCATTCTCTCTCAAATAAATAAAATCTTTAAAACATAAAATATGAGTTAAAAAAAATACATCCATCTACCTCACACCGTGTACAAAAGTAACTTAAAATGGATCAAAGACATAAACGTAAGAGATGATACTAAAAGCTCTTAGATGAAAACATAGGCATAAATGTGGGGTTGAATTAGGCTGAGGTTTGTTAGGCATGACACCAAAAGTACAAAACAAAGGAGATACATTGGATTTTATAAAAGTTAAAAACTTTTGTGCTTCAAAAGACACTTTACCAAAAAAGTGAAAATATAACTGACAAAATAAAAGATATTTGCAGATCATATTATTTGATAAAGCACTTGTATTTAGAATATATACAGAATTCTTGTGGCTCAGTAATAAAAAGATAACCCAATTTTAAAATGAGCAAAGGATCTAAATAGGGAGTTCTCCAAAGAAGATACACAACTAGCCACTAAGCACCTGAAAAAGTTCCATCATTCCATGTTCGGTGGGAAAATGCAATTAAGAATTCTAGTGAGGGTGGCAGGGATGTCCATTATCACCACTGCTATTCAACATAGTACTAGAAGTTCTAGCCTCAGCAATCAGACAACAAAAGGAAATTAAAGGCATCCAAATCGGCAAAGAAGAAGTCAAACTATCACTCTTCGCAGATGATATGATACTATATGTGGAAAACCCAAAAGACTCCACTTCAAAACTGCTAGAACTTGTACAGGAATTTAGTAAAGTGTCAGGATATAAAATCAATGCACAGAAATCTGTTGCATTTCTCTCCACCAACAAGACAGAAGAAAGAGAAATTAAGGAGTCCATCCCATTTACAATTGCACACAAAACTATAAGATACCTAGGAATAAACCTAACCAAAGAGGCTAAGAATCTATACTCAGAAAACTATAAAGTACTCATGAAAGAAATTGAGGAAGACACAAAGAAATGGAAAAATGTTCCATGCTCCTGGATTGGAAGAATAAATATTGTGAAAATGTCTATGCTACCTAAAGCAATCTACACATTTAATGCAATTCCTATCAAAATACTATCCATTTTTTTCAAAGAAATGGAACAAATAATCCTAAAATTTATATGGAACCAGAAAAGACCTCGAATAGCCAAAGGAATATTGAAAAAGAAAGCCAAAGTCGGCGGCATCACAATTCCAGACTTCAAGCTCTATTACAAAGCTGTCATCATCAAGACAGCATGGTATTGGCACAAAAACAGACACATAGATCAATGGAACAGAATAGAGAGCCCAGAAATAGACCCTCAACTCTATGGTCAACTAATCTTTGACAAAGCAGGAAAGAATGTCCAATGGAAAAAAAGACAGCCTCTTCAATAAATGGTGTTGGGAAAACTGGATAGCCACATGCAGAAAAATGAAATTGGACCATTTCCTTACACCTCACACAAAAATAGACTCAAAATGGATGAAGGACCTCAATGTGAGAAAGGAATCCATCAAAATCCTTGAGGAGAACACAGGCAGCAACCTCTTCGACCTCAGCCGCAGCAACGTCTTCCTAGGAACATCGCCAAAGGCAAGGGAAGCAAGGGCAAAAATGAACTATTGGGATTTTATCAAGATCAAAAGCTTTTGCACAGCAAAGGAAACAATTAACAAAACCAAAAGACAACTGACAGAATGGGAGAAGATATTTGCAAACGACATATCAGATAAAGGGCTAGTGTCCAAAATCTATAAAGAACTTAGCAAACTCAACACCCAAAGAACAAAGAATCCAATCAAGAAATGGGCAGAAGAGGGGCGCCTGGGTGGCTCAGTGGGTTAAGCCGCTGCCTTCGGCTCAGGTCATGATCTCAGGGTCCTGGGATCGAGCCCCGCATCGGGCTCTCTGCTCAGCAGGGAGCCTGCTTCCTCCTCTCTCTCTACCTGCCTCTCTGCCTGCTTGTGATCTCTCTCTGTCAAATAAATAAATAAAATCTTTAAAAAAAAAAAAAATGGGCAGAAGACATGAACAGACATTTCTGCAAAGACGACATCCAGATGGCCAACAGACACATGAAAAAGTGCTCCACATCACTCGGCATCAGGGAAATACAAATCAAAACCACAATGAGATACCACCTCACACCAGTCAGAATGGCTAAAATTAACAAGTCAGGAAATGACAGATGCTGGCGAGGATGCGGAGAAAGGGGAACCCTCCTACACTGTTGGTGGGAATGCAAGCTGGTGCAACCACTCTGGAAAACAGCATGGAGGTTCCTCAAAATGTTGAAAATAGAACTACCCTATGACCCAGCAATTGCACTGCTGGGTATTTACCCCAAAGATACAAACGTAGTGATCCGAAGGGGCACATGCACCCGAATGTTTATAGCAGCAATGTCTACAATTGCCAAATTATGGAAGGAACCTAGATGTCCATCAACAGACGAATGGATAAAGAAGATGCGGTATATATACACAATGGAATACTATGCAGCCATCCAAAGAAATGAAATCTTGCCATTTGCGATGACATGGATGGAACTAGAGGGTATCATGCTTAGCGAAATAAGTCAATTGGAGAAAGACAACTATCATATGATCTCCCTGATATGAGGAAGTGGAGATGCAACATGGGGGGTTAAGGGGGTAGGAGAATAATAAGTGAAACAAGATGGGATTGGGAGGGAGACAAACCATAAGTGACTCTTAATCTCACAAAATAAACTGAGGGTTGCTGGGGGAAGGGGGGTTGGAAGAAGGGGGGTGGGGTTATGGACATTGGGCAGGGTATGTGCTATGGTGAGTGCTGTGAAGTGTGTAAACCTGGCGATTCACAGGCTTGTACCCCTGGGGATAAAAATACATGTTTATAAAAAATAAAAATTAAAAAAAAAAAAATTCCAGTGAGGGGGGTTGCCTGGGGGGCTCAGTCATTAAGTCTCTGCCTTGGGCTCAGGTCATGATCCCTATCAGGTCAGGGTCCTGGGATAGAGCCTCCCATCGGGCTCCCTGTGCATCGGGCTCCCTGCTCAGGGAGAAGCCTGCTTCTCCCTCTCCCTCTGCCTGCCTCTCTGTCTACTTATGATCTCTCTCTCTGTCAAATAAATAAATAAAATCTTTAAAAAAAAAAAAAAATTCCAGTGAGGGGTGCCTGGGTGGCTCAGTTGGTTAAGCAACTACCTTTGGCTCAGGTCATGATCCGAAGGCCAGGATCAAGTCCTTATCAGGCTCCCCCTCAGCGGGGAGTGTGCTTCTCCCTCTGACCCTTTCCCCTCTCATGCTTTCTCTTTCTCATTCTCTCTCACTTTCAAATAAATAAAATCTAGAAAAAAAAGGAAAATAAAAGAATTCCAGTGAGATACAACTTTATACATCTGAGGATGGCTAAAATTAAAAAGACTGCTAAGTGTTAGGCTGTGGAGACATTGGAACCTTTAATCTATTGCTGATAAGAATCTAAAGTGGTGCAGCCGCTTTGGAAAATAGTCTGGCAGTTTCTCAGAAAGGCTAAACATAGGGTTAACTTATGACTCAGCACTTTTCTCCAGGGTATGTACCCAAGAAAATTGAAAACATGTGTTCCCATTAAAACCTGTATGCACGGGTGCCTGGGTGGCTCAGTTGGTTGAGCGTCTGACTTAGTTTCAGCTCAGGTCATGAGCTCATGGGTTGGGATTGAGCCCATTGTCGGACTCCATGCTTGATCGACACTTGAGAGTCTCTCCCCACCTTCCCTAACCCCTGCTCGGGCATGCTCTCTCTCTCTCTCCAAAATAAATGTAGGGGTGCCTGGGTGACACATTCAGTTAAACGTCTGCCTTTAACTCACTTCAGAGTCTCAGGGTCCTGGGGTTGAGCTTCATATGGGTCTCCCTGT
This sequence comes from Enhydra lutris kenyoni, assembly GCF_002288905.1. NCBI lineage: Eukaryota > Metazoa > Chordata > Mammalia > Carnivora > Mustelidae > Enhydra > Enhydra lutris. The sequence goes on from NW_019154085.1 coordinate 14,545,488, forward strand.
TCAGTGGGGAGCCTGCTTTTCTCTCTTCCTCTCCTCCCTGCTTGTGCTCTCTCTCGCTCTCTCTCTCTCTCAAATAAGTAAATAAAATCTTTAAAATAAATAGGGGCGGGACGCCTGGGTGGCTCAGTTGGTTGGACGACTGCCTTTGGCTCAGGTCATGATCCCGGAGTCCCGGGATCGAGCTCCCAGCTCCACGGGGAGTCTGCTTCTCCCTCTGACCTTCTCCTCGCTCATGCTCTCTCTCACTGCTTCTCTCTCAAATAAAGAAATAAAATCTTTAAAAAATAAATAAAATAAAATAAAATAAAATAAATAGGGGCGCCTGGGTGGCTCAGTTGTTAAGTGTCTGCCTTCAGCTCAGGTCATGATCCTAGGGTCCTGGGATCAAGCCCCACAACTAGCTCTCTACTCGATGGGAGGCCTGCTTCTCCCTCTCCCACTCCCGCTGCTTGTGTTCCCTCTCTTGCTGTCTCTCTGTCAAATGAATAAAATCTTGAAAAAAAAAAATCTTAAAAGACTTGTACACAAATGTTCATAACAGCAAGGTTCATAAAATTTGGAAACAACCCAGATATTTATCAACCAGTGAATGGATAAATAAAATATAGTGTATCCATCAATGGAATATTATCCAGTCATAAAAAGGGAGTACTGGTGCATGCAACAGCGTGGGGGAACCTTGAGAACATTACACTAATTGAAAGAACCAGACACTAAAGAACACATATGATTCACCTTAAATGTCCAGAATAGGCAGACCTAAGGAGACACATTATAGATTGGTGACTACCTGTTGCTGGGAGGCTCAGGTGGAAATGGAGTGACTGCTGATGGGTAAGGGATTTTTTTTTTAGTGTGTTTCTAAAATTAATTATAATGGTTGCAAAATTCTTCAATAATCATTAAAACAGTTTTACACTTTAAATGGGTGAATGATATGGTATTGTGAGTTAGATTTCAGTAAGCTCTTACCAAAAATATCTGCCAACCAGCATTAAAAACAAATACATAAAATGCAATATATTTGTCTAGAAATAATAGATGAGATGGTAGAAACCAAAAAGTAAACTGGAAGGTCATGTAACAGTATAGAGAGTGAGTACAGGTGCTTTGAGGTCAGACTGTTTAGCTTAGACCCAGGTCCTGCCACTTGCTAACTGTATGAAGCTCCTCAGGTTCTTTGCATTATAGTATCTGTTTGTTGTGTTGTCCTAAGGATTAAATTGGGATAGAATATTATAAAACACTTAATGCAATTCTTGGTGCACAATCATTGCTCAATAAATCTTAGGCTGTTTGAGGTAGGACCTAATATAAAAGAAGTAATGAACCAGTTGGGTTTTCACTAGGTGTTTCTGCAAATTTCATATTGAACTTATTTTTTAAAGCTTTTTTTTTTTTTTTAATTTTGGGCTTTTTGTTTTGTTTTGTTTTTGTTTTTTTGTTTTTTAAGTAATCTCTGAACCCAACATGGGGCTCGAAGTCATAACTGCAAGAGTTGTATGTTCTACTGATGGGGTGCCTAGGTCGCTCAGTGGGTTAAAACCTCTGCCTTCGGCTCTGGTCATGATCCCAGGGTCCTGGGATCGAGCCCCACATTGGGCTCTCTGCTCAGTGGTAAGCCTGCTTCTCTTCCTCTCTCTCTCTGCCTGCCTCTCTGCCTACTTGTGATCTCTGTGAAATAAATAAATACAATCTTTAAAATCATGCAGGTGTTTTCTGGCTGTTTGTTAGAGCCTCAAGCAAGAAAGCCCTCCCATTGGATTTTCTTACTTCATATGGGCTGGGGACACTATAGTATTGCAGCAGCCTAGGTGGGTTTGAGAGCAAAGGGATAGCGAGGTAGAAAAGGAAAAAAAACTTACTGACATCTGAGGAATGAAGGGCATTGCACCTTAAAAATGAAAATTGCTGCTCTGCACTGGAATCTTCATATGCCAGTCCAGGAAATGATTGCTATTCTTAAATTCTTAAATATTTTACCACTTAGAAATCAAAAGAGTAGGTACTTGTGGTACGTCCTTTATTAAACAGTATAGCTGCAGCGTAGAAGAACAAAGAGGGGGATGCGGGAGGAGAACAGTGATTGCTGGAGGCCAGGACGAAAGTAAGAGGGACAGGGCAGGAGGGATCAGAGCCACACAGAAGACCCGGTTCAAAACCCGTAAGATACGAAGGCTTTTTTTTCTGTTGTGTTCTGATTTTTTTTTTCTTTCTCTTTTACCATTCCAGACAGTTTTCCCCTCCCTTTTGTTATGTTGGGTTCAGATTTGTTACATTCTGGCACACATTTCTCTCCTAGATCTCTGCTGAATTGCTGACCAGATCTTTTTCTATACTACTTTCCTCTTAAAGCGCATTTTTCTTCCTTTGAAAATTTAACTGTATTTCTTTTCCCTATTCAGCTACTGCTTCAGTGGGTTTTCTTCCCATCTTTCCTCTCTCTCTGTTGTACACAGTCTTACCTCCACACTTTGAAATACGTATTTAAGTTGTAATGTAGCTTGATCTTAGAAGATTTGGGATTAGCCAAACCTTTTGGTGGTCTTTTCTTTCTTTGTTGGCTCTCAGCTTTTAGACAGAATTTGATCTTGTTCTATTTTTCAAGATTTTATTTATTTATTAGAGCGAGAGAGAGAGAAAATGAGTTGGGGGGAGCAGAGGGAGAGGGACAAGCAGACTCCCCGCTGAGCAGGGACCCTGACGTGGGAGTCCATCCCAGGACCTTGAGATCATGACCTGAGCCAAAGCAGATGCTTAACCCACTGAGCCAGCCAGCTGCCCCAGGCAGAATTTGATCTTTAAACTGTAATATATATAGACATATGGAGAATGTAAGTAGAAAAATAAAAGTTTATAATGGTGATTCATCTAATTAAAACCCTTAATTGATTGGAAGATACTCTGATTTGAAGAGAAAGAAAACTTGAGAAAATAGGAGATCCTTGTTCTTGATGTTTCCAAAGGATAGATCTTAGGAGAGGAGGGATTTTACCTCAGTACAATGAAGAGCTTTTAATCTTTCGGTGCTGTCTAAAGATGATCTCTCAGTTAAAGTAACTCACTTATATTTGCATATACTGACTTATATTTAGAAATACAAATTTTATTACAGAAACCTATATAGATATGGGAAAAATAAATTACACACACATGCACATAAAATTCCCTAGGCATCCTTGAAATGAAGCGTGAAAGTTGAATAATTTTTTTTTTTTTAAAGATAGTTTAGAGTATGGTTTATGTGAGGAATGAAATCAGAGGCCTATTACCTTCTACTTCTGGAACAGTCATAGTGTGTTTAATGAAGAAAATCTTTCCCAGGCAGCTTGAGTGGATTACTTTTCTTCAAATCATATAAGTAGTTAAAGTAATTAGAGTTGAACCTTTGCTTCATTTACCTAAAATGCTGTGTTGACCTTAAGGAGGTGGCAGTTGTCTTTCTTTTCCTTCTTTTTTTTTTTTGGCTTTGCTTTAAACAAACTAAACTGTTGATAAATACTTGCTGCTCTTTGGATTCTATTTGAGAAGAACTTCTTACCAGCTGTGTAGGGCGTGACTTCTCAGCTACCTTGACAAGCAGTAACCATGTGTACAGTCGGTTATGATACTGGCAATTTCTGTGTATGTGCATTTCCCAACATAACAGCCAGAAAACTTAGGCTTCCTGTTACTAAGGTATTTATGATTCTAAAATCCAAGAAGGTCAGCATTTTGCAAAAAACCTTGTCAGAGCATCCTTCCCTTCTAGTCTCCTTTTTCATTTCTGTAACTTAGCAGTTATAAACCAAATGCATATCTGAAAATGCCATCCAGTGCAAGCTATTATTTTTGTGACATTGAGAAAAGAAAATTAAGCTTAGAGTTGAGTATCTTTCAGTTAAAAGGAAAAAAAAAAACCGTATTTATTAAATATGTACTAACTCCTGAGATCTTTCTTTGTCTCTGCCGGTGCTCTGCTCTGCCATTATTTCCGGGCACAGGAAGAGCCCAGGCAGAGGGAGGATGAGTGCGTGGCAGAAATGTTCTAATATACGCTCCACTCCAGACGAGTGAGCTGTAGATTTCTTCTAACTGCTTTTTTAGTCTGACTGTTTCCTGTCACCTCAGTACTTCCTTTCTTATATTGGATCAAGTTCCCATTCTTCTATAACCTTAATTGCTTCCGTATAGCCCCCACCTCCAAATAATAGCCACTTTGGGGTTAGAGCATTTTAAAAAGGGACGCAGACATTCAGTTCATAGCACCAGCCTTGCTGAGTAAGCACCGTGTCTGATCTAGACTTCTTTAGGCAGTGGCAATAAGGAGATGCCTAAGAGGCAACATTGCTTGGTTATTCTTGGGCCCCTAGTCTGTCTCCCTTTCTCTGCATGTAACATGGGAAATACTGCAACCCCCCTCAGAGAGAGTGGTCTGAGAATGGAGTGAGAGGACCTGTGGTGTCCGGCCCATGGTGGATGAATGCTCTGTAAACAGTAGCTACAATTTTGATTTTGTCTTTTCCTTCTTACGTATTTTATTTTTACAATAATTTCTTGCTTTTTCGCAATCTTTCTCATTTTCTTCTAGTAGTATCTTCTCATTTTCCCCCTTTTTTAGTCTCTCTGTTCCCCAATCTTCTCTCCATACCCTCAAGTTTCTCCTATTATCTATTCTCTTATCACTTCCATCTCTCCTTTCTGTCCACTCCAGACTGAAGCTTCCTCTTGGCTTTTTTCTCGTAAATTTTCCAAGGATGGAAATTTGCCTTTCCTAAGGATTGTTGTTGTGTTAGGCTTATTTTAAAACATTTCTATTTATAAAGGTGAGCAGAAAAGAAGAGGAGAAATATAGGTTTAACAGGAAGTTCTGTATCAGGTAACAGGTTATATCCATTGAATGGAAACAAGTGATGATTGGAGGCCCTGTTACCTTTGTCTCCTTGCCCACCTTCCCCTGAAGGAGGTTTTTCAAAGAAACCACCCTAAAGGAAGAATGGGTTAATCCCATTTCTTTGCTAGGTAGCTGGACAATAGGTGGGATGATCTTCTGGCTTGATGTTGCTGTCAACTTTAGCAGATACCTCTGTAATTCTAGTTTCATAGTCTACTTTGAGTATCTTGTCAGGAAAGCATGTAATATCCTTTAATTATGTAATCAATTATTTCTTTTCAAAAGTAATATGCCAGTGGAAGAAAGAGGAAAATGAATTACATCATTTTTTTTTCTTAGTAAAACATTAAAATCATCACAGTGAAAGTATAAATAATTAAATTTCACAGGGAAGTTGTTCTCGTGTCTACAGTCCTGCTGCTGTATGTGGACTTTGGGACTGATTTTGTTTTTTCCAACCAAAATATTTTTTTCTGATAAATCACCTTTTAAAAAATTTTTTCCCTGGAGGATAGATAGTTGTGGCACTAGAAGTCAATTTTAAGTTATTGTTCTAAAACCTGAACTCTGTTACAGTCATAAAAGAATTTTTGAGCTTGACATTCTTTTAATATTTTCCTTTATTCCTACTCTCTTTACAGTCTTCATAGATGTGAATAAACTTCCGAGATTCTACTTTGATTATCTGGAGTTCTGGCTTTAAATTATATTTTGTGTATACCAAGGAACATGTTTGGTTATTCACGCTTTTTGTGGGGCCTGTAAACTTTAGAGTTTTGCATGTCAACGGGAAGTATGCTTCAAACTACAGAATTTAAATGAAACCTATTAAAGTTCTCTTCTCCCTTCTCCACTGCTTTTTCTTCAGGCTCCTGTTCCAAAGAGTGCACTTATTCCCGTAATTCCCATCACCAAATCAACAGGCTCCCGGTTCCGGAATAGTGTGGAAGGATTGAATCAGGAGATTGAAATAATAATTAAAGAGACTGGGGAAAAGGAAGAACAACTTATAGTAAGTAATCTTGTTTCTTAAAATTGTCCTTCCACATTAACTGTTCTAATTCTTTAAAAAGTTACAGTTTCAGTTTCCATATTTACTTATGTTTCTTCCTTTTCATTGAGAGAGAATGAAAATTTGTCTCTCTTGAAAAACTTCGACCTTAGCAAGTGAATGAAAAGTTTTAATTTGTTTGCATCTCAGAGAGATAACTGATACGACTTAAATTTAGGTCCCTGAACAGAAGCTACTTTTTGTTTATCTGTATTTAAAAATCACTAGACAGGTGTTATACTTCTCATCTGCTGTAACTCCATGTAACAAAAGTTTAGATTAGGGCGCCTGAGTGGCTCAGTGGGTTAAAGCCGCTGCCTTCGGCTCGGGTCGTGATCCCGGGGTCCTGGGATCGAGCCCCGCGTCGGGCTCTCTGCTCAGCAGGGAGCCTGCTTCCCTTCCTCTCTCTCTCTGCCTGCCTCTCTGCCTGCTTGTGATCTCTGTCTGTCAAATAAATAAATAAAATCTTTAAAAAAAAAAAAAAAAAGTTTAGATTACAAATTTGTTGGGGACGGAGGTGTATGACTTCAGATACTTTCTAAGAAGGAATCTACCTGTTCCCTTACTGTTTGATTGTGAGTTACTATTTGGTTGACTTTATGATCATGAAGTGCAATTCTGCTTATCTATAATATGATAAGACATGGGGAGCCTAGGTGGCTCAGTTGTTTAAGGGTCTGCTTTTGGCTCAGGTCATGATCCCAGGGTGCAGGGATCGAGCCCCACGTCAGGCTCCATGCTTAGCCGTGAGCCTGCATCTCATTTTCCCTCTACCTCTCTCTCTCTTTCTCTCTCTCAAATAAATAAAATCTTTTTAAAAATACATGTTAAGACATAAGAATGATTCCTATGGAAGACACAGAAAATTCCTGTATATATTTAAGAGCATGTCACAGTATATTTAAGCTTACATTCTTCAGTGAAAGAGGAATTGGGGAGTTTGAAGTATTTTATTGATGCTTAAGATATCTGCTCTATGAAGATTAAAGGTTGGTTTAGCTTAGAAAGACATAGCTCCCCACACGCTGTTGCCCATACTGCATGATGAGTAACCCCCCTGATAGAGGAACATGAACCAAAGGGAGCTGGTTTTCCTGCCAAGTGAGCCGCACAGGATTTCCTCTGAATGTTCTTGATTCCCCCCTATAATTACTGTTGCTACCATTAACTTTCCCTTATTAAGGAAGGTTTCTTTGGAAAAACAGGGGGATGTATGTGAGCAGAGGATGAAAGTAACAGGACCTGTCATCAAATATCACTAGTTCACACAATGGCTAACCTTCTCTTCTGATACGGAACCTGGGGTTATACCTAGGTTTCTTTTCTCTTTTTTAAACATGGCAGTTCTTCACAAGTTTAAAAATACTTAGCATATAATAAATAACTCAGTCACTGCATTTATCATTCAGCAAGCTTTGACCACTTGTTGTGGACCTACCCCCGGAGTACAGAGTCATCACATATGCTGCTCAGTGTTTAGTAGGGCAGTCATATGAGACAGGGATGTCACTTAGGGAGCAGCACAAAGCCTTTTTTCTCGATAAGCCTGATAAATGGGGCATTTCTGATCTGTGAGTCATCTGGAACAATAGGGGAGGGTTGATATGGGGTGCATTTCTGGTGAATTTTGAAATCAATGATAAAATACTTAAAGGTTTTTGAAATTTTGTAACAGCCGCAAGATATTCCGGACGGGCATCGTGCACCGCCCCCCCTCGTGCAGAGAAGTAGCAGCACACGCAGCATCGACACGCAGACCCCCGGTGGGGCAGACAAGGGGAGCAACAACAGCAGCCGTTCTCAGTCTGTGTCCCCCACATCGTTCCTCACCATCTCGAACGAAGGTAGCGAAGAGAGCCCTTGTTCAGCTGATGACCTGCTTGTTGATCCCAGGGATAAAGGTACAATGCAGGAGGAGTTTATTACCAGATCAGTGCGCACCCCCTGTTGTATCATTCATTCCGTTCATTTTGTAGTAGAACACACACACTTAAGGCTACTAAGGTAATTACTTTGACATACGTTCTTAACATAGATTTTAAAAACTTGAAGTACAAACCAGTCAGGTTTTACTGTGGTGCCAAGTGATGGTCTAGTTGGGTGGGTTTATGGACTTTGGTTTGTATCTTTTCTTTTTTCCTTTTTCTTGTTAATACTAGTTCCGTATATGTTCCGAGAAACATCCTTTTTGGTATAAATGGACATTTGTCTTGAAAGACTTTGTTTTCTTTCTCCTTAGTTGTTTTGTTTCTACTACCTTACTATTTTCAGTTGAACTTTAAATCTTCAAATTAATGTTTTTCAGAATATCTTTCTGTGACATTTCTAACACGAATTAAGCTGACTTATGTCAATGCAAGATGAGTATTGAAGGCAAGCCCGTAGTGAAAGGTTGGAAGGCTACTTACAGTACAAAGTCCCTGTGCAACTCAGAAGATAACTTGGAGACTTAAGCTGTTTGAATATTAATTACTAATGTTCTTGCCTTTTGAAACAAACATGGCCTGTCATTTGTCTGTATCAGGGCAGTATTTTGTTAGCCTAACCCAAGGTACTCTGTGTACTTGAGAGCAATGATATATTTGTAAATTCTGCAGCCCAGTTTAGAACCTACTACTCCAAGTGTGTTGAATGCCCTAAAAAGTTACAATTGGCCATTATTCGGTTGCCTAAATTACTGAGACTGTAACAAGTGCAAAGAACATAAGATTTCCTGAAGAAGTCCATTAAAGCTATGGGCAGTTGTAAATGTTATTATTTGGACCCTTTTTTTTTTTTTTTTTTTTTTTTTTATATACCAGTTTCTAGGTTAAGTAAAAATGGCTATTCTAGGCCCACACCCTCCACCAGTTAAATCACAAGCCCTGGGGGATCGATATAAGTACCAGTAGTTTTTAATGCTCCCAGGTGATTCCACTCTGTAGGAGGTCTGACACCTTTAACAGAATTCAGTCTTTTGGTTGGGCTGTGTGTTTCTTATCAGGAATCTGCATAATTAACTACTACTTATACTTATTGTTAGGATTGAAAGGAATAGTAAATACAAATCATTTAGCACAGCTCCTGGTACTTAGTGCTCAATCAAATGTAACACTGCCCCCTACCCTTAAAAAAACATGGCCATTTAAACTCTGCCCCTTGTTTCCCATACTTTCTACTTTTACTTCAGTAGCAAGTTGGAATTCCATGAATTTTATGTAATGCTTTATTTGACCTTAGGAGAACTGGTGACTGGTTAGCTTCTCTGAGTTTCTTTTATAAGAAAACAAGGCCACAGTGCTACTGCCTGCAAACAATTTATGGCTTAGTTGACACAGACTGAAAATTTAGGACACTTAGGTAATGTATTAGGAATTTTAAGTTAATGTAGCGGAAGCTGAGGATGTCAGCCCTGAACAGGAATGCCAGAGTTGAAGAAGTTTTTGCTTAGATAGGATTAATTTGGAAAGATTTCAAAACTTCAAGCTAGGAAGTTTTGGCAAATGACTGGAGATGAACCTGTTAGGTATGGGGAAGTTCACAGGCAGAAGGGAAGCCTTTGGTGCACGTTGCTTCTCCCTGCCCGGAGCCGAGATTGTATTTAGAGGAGCAGAGAAACTAAGAAATGCTGCAGGGCAGGCGGGAGTGAATGACAGGCCGCCAGTGGAGAGTCGTCTCAGCTATGTGCGCTGGGAAGAAAGGCACCGGCATTTGAGTCTGACCGCTGGTCCTGCGACAGAGTAAGGGAGCAGGGTGTCGGTGGCAAGTGAGATAGGCCTAAGCTGTAGTAATTGTAAGTGGAAAAGAAATAAGCATTTTTTGTTTATGAGTTTATTTAGCCAACATGAATTATCCCCTCTTTAGCAGGTATTGTGTCACATGAGGGGGTTGTTCTTAGCCTCAAGTAGTTCGGGGTGTGGGGGAGGCCATGTACACGTAAGTGCATTATGACTGCATTTATGTGGTAATAAAGCCTTAGTAACCCAGCATGCCGTTTTTTGCAGAGAATGGGAACAACTCTCCTTTGCCCAAATACGCAACGTCACCGAAACCTAACAACAGTTACATGTTCAAAAGGGAACCTCCTGAGGGCTGCGAAAGGGTCAAAGTCTTTGAGGAATGCTCGTAAGTATCCCCCCAATAACTTCTATTATGAGAATTTTCAAGTAAGTTGAACAGTACAGTGATTGCCCGTATATCCGCAACCCAGACTCCTTAGTTAACATCCTGTTGACGCGTGCTCTGTCTGCACATGGTGCTGTAGTTTCTGCTAAAGTACGTGGAGATCAGTTGCAGACATCATGACGCTTCACCGTAACTACACTTATTTGTCTCCTAAAAGTGACCATAGTACTCCCACGTAACCAAAATATTATCATCACACCAAACAAAATTAACAACAGTGCTTACTATCAGCAAATACCCAGTTTCTTTCAAGGATTGAATTCCCTTCAGATTTTATGTACTTTTGGTCTCTAGTTCTTTAAACGGTATTAGAAATATTTTGTCTAGGGGCGCCTGGGTGGCTCAGTCGGTTAAAAGCCTCTGCTTTCGTCTCAGGTCATGATCTCAGGGTCCTGGGATCGAGCCCCACATCGGGCTCTCTGCTAAGCAGGGAGCCTGCTTCCCTCTCTCTCTCTCTGCCTGCCTCTCTACTTGTGATCTCTCTCTGTCAAATAAATAAATAAAATCTTTAAAAAAAAATATTTTGTCTATCTGTATAGGAAATAGAGTTCTACTACTTTGTAGAATCAGGTCACTGTGATGACGATAATGTAAGAAGCAGGATTTTTAAATAGTGTCTAGGACCGTTGATACATGATTTCCTATGCTCATATTTCTGCTGACTGGTACGCTAGGGGAAGTACTATAATTTTAGACTCAAAATTTGCTCAGAATTAGCCTTAGTAATTTCAGTAGCCGTGGCTCCTCGCTTTGTAAGTGATGGCTACAGCATTGTAGGCATGTGCGAGACAGCGGATGAAGTACTGAACATTATTTGGGGGTGTGATGGTAGTACCGAGCTCTCGCTACCAGTCTTGCTATGGCTGCACGTCTTAGAGTCACCCTTCTGGGTTTTTCTCGCTTGTGAAACCTGAAACACAGTGTGAAGATTGTCTAGCCTTGTCTGACTCATGTCATCGGTCTTTTTCCTTCTTTATGAACATCTTGGAATCATTTTGAAATATGGCATCCTTTTGTTCATGTGTGTGCTCCTCCAGTCAGTGCTTCCTTTTGCCTAAATGCTGAATAATTTTGCCACTCAAAGAGCATTGTTTTTGAATTCCCTCAGTTTTTCTTTTTTTTTTTTTTTTTAATTCCCTCAATTTCTATACTAGGAAATCCCAGCTGTCAGTGTCCTATCTGCTTTTGTACAGTAATTGAAAACTCCGTTTTAGCAACTGCTCCCCCCCCCCCCCCCCCCACCTTGCCTTCTATGTTAGACTAAAAGCTTGACTGGTGCCAGCAAAAATTGAAGCAAAATTTCTCCAGATCTGTTCCACAGACTCCCTGAATCATCATCATCTGAAGTATGTGTTGGAGCTGCAGATTCCCAAGCCCCATTCCAGGCCTAATGCATAAATATGGAGGCAGGACCAGGACTGTGCATCTCTGACAGACACCCCATTTTTTTTTTTTAAGATTTTATTTATTTATTTGACAGAGAGAGATCACAAGTAGGCAGAGAGGCAGGCAGAGAGAGAGAGGGAGGAGGAAGCAGGCTCCCTGCCAAGCAGAGAGCCCGATGTGGGACTCGATCGAGGGACCATGAGATCCTGACCCAAGCCGAAGGCAGAGGCTTAACCCACTGAGCCACCCAGGTGCCCAGCACCTCATAATTTTTTATGCCCAAGTTGCAGATGCTGGCTTAGACTTTTCCAGGAGAGTTCTTAAGATGTAGAATCATTTTACTAAGTAAAAGTCACATGGGCCAAATGGACCTTTTTGTAGTTGAGCTCATTGATTTACTCATTGGTAGTTAAAATTGCCCAAATGCGGCGGTACCTGGGTGGCTCAGTCAGTTAAGCACCCAACTCTTGATTTTAGCTTAGGTCATGATCTCTGGATCTTGGGGTTGAGCCCATGTGGGGCTTACACTCAGCATAGAGTCAGCTTGGAATTCTCTCTCCCTCCGCTACCCCCCCCATGCTCATGTGCTCATTCTCTCTTTCTCTGAATAAATAAATAAAATCTTAAAAAGATTGTCCAAATGCAGAGAAATCGTTGATTGGTTCAAAAGCAGTTTCAATTCCTTTTATAAATCACTGAGTGAATATTTGTTGTGTAGGTTGGCGTCTTGTGGTATCTAAGCCTTTAACTCTTGAATTTGGAAAATTTCTCAGGACTTAGTATCTGAACTATGTATATACTGTTACATTATTTGTATCTAAAGGGAGGGAAAAATGGATAGGGCTGTGTGTGTGTGGATGGATAGCTAGATTAGAGAAATAGAAGGTAAACCCTAACATCTTACATGTTTTATGGCACATCCATCTGTTATTGGTAGGTAAACTTTCTCTTTTTAAAATGTACAGAGTTTGTTATACATTATACTGATATGAAGGATGTGTGGCATACAGAAACTTTTTCTTAAACATTTTCATTACGTTTCAAAAATAAATGAACAACAGTATCGTAACGATACTGTTATGATAATGATACTGTTATGATAACAATATGTTACAGATACGAACAACAGTATCGTAAGAATGGATTCCTTAGAGGTAATTTTTAAATTTCTGTCGATAAAACAAATGACTCAAGGTCTAAAAAAATTAGTCTCTTCTTACCTACCTCTGGCAAAATGAGAGCAAACCCACTGGGCACACTAGCAACAAACAAACAAACATAAATTATCGGTCCCAGTTAAACATTTTAGGGTTATTTAATCATTCCTTGAAGAATATTTTTAACTCTTAACTAATGTTTGAAAGGCAGTAACTCGGGGAACCTGGGTGGCTCAGTTGTTAAGCAACTGCTTTTGGCTTGGGTCGTGATCCCAGGGTCCAGGATCGAGCCCCCGCATCGGGCTCCCTGCTCCTTGTGGGAAGCCTGCTTCTCCCTCTCCCAGTCGCCCTGCTTGTGTTCCTTCTCTCACTGTGTCTCTCTCTGTCAAATAAATAAATAAAATAAAATAAAAAAGGCAGTAACTCTGACATGAACTGGGGATTGGAGTGGGGTGAGGGTTGTTTCTAGAACTGTATGTTTATTTACCTGAAAGAAAATGGGTGGTTGAATTTAGACCCAGAATTTAAACCACATCTTGTACTTTCAGTCTCTCTGTTCTTTGTGATACAGTACATACCATAGCCATATCGTCTGTACTTAGTCCTTTTTTAAAGAAAGTCACATATTCTATTTCTTCCTCCAAACTAATGAATTCCTTGGCCTTAGTTACCTTATATTCCTAGGTATTATGGCCTCTTTGCAGTATAGCGGTATTATTAAAAATATAACATGACCCTCCTCTCTCTCTCCCTCCTTTCGATTATAAGTAACTTGGATCCACCATTTTCTTTGCTGGTAATTTATGCCTGCATTTAAAGATACATATACAAGCCTTTAAAAAAAGATAAGAAAGAATTCCTTGCATCAGTATAAGAATACCTAGAATTACTATGCAGCCCATCCATCAGGTTTTCAGAAAGTTAGCTCACAACAGTTATATCCACTTTGAGACACAATCCTTTTGGAATAATTTCTTAAGGAAAAATAAAAATTTAAAGTTAGTTCTGAGATTTTTTTTTTCCCTCTATTTATGCTTACTGAGTTGAAGAAAGCTTTGAAGTAGTATTGGTGCTTGTGGCTTCTGCTAGCGTAGGTATACATCGGCTTTCCACCCCGGTGCTGGGAGATTTGTTTCTTGAGTGGTTTGCTTCTAGACAGATGTTAGAGATCAGGAGTGATTCTTCTACTAGGTTGGGGTGGCCACTGGAAGAGGGGACAAAGGAAGGTTTTTTTGTGGGTGAATTTTGGTGCTATTTACTGTTAATGTTTTGTTTGATCTTGGCACTAGTTCTTACTGTTTATATTATTTTCTGTGAGCTCTGTTTTAATGAAAGCAGTAAGGAAATTCATTTTTAACAAGATAACCTCAAAAAAATTAACTAAAAACCTAGGCCTCATTTGGAGGATTGGTCTTTTTTCCCTAAGAATGAAAGTTATTTCTAATAATTCCACCTTCAGAAGAAAATTCAAGCATTTTTAAATTATGGAAACCTAACCTCAACCTCCTGTTTTCTTTAAGGAATTGAAAACCACACTCTCATATATTAGAGGAGTGTGTTCCCTTCTTACCACTGATCTATCCAAATACACATGTGGCCCTAAAAGTACTTGATGTTTCCATTGTATATTGGAACAGTGCATTAAGTAAATCATCAGTTAAATGATTTCTTTGTTCTTAAATTACTGTATTTGTCAGAGCTGTCCTTGGGTAGGATTCACTATTAATAAAATCTGCCCAACAAAAACATTGTCTACTTGGAGCTTTTTGGGTGGGGGGCACCATTCCCCAGGTCTATTGTTTATTAATTTTTTAAAAGATATTTATTTATTTATTTGTTATAGAGAGAGCAGAAGCAGGAAGAGCGGCAGGCAGAGGGAGAACGCTCCCCACTGAGCAAGGAGCTTGATATGGGACTCTATCTCAGGACCCTGGGATCATGACCTGAGCTGAAGGCAGAGGCTTAACCGACTGAGCCCCCCAGGTGTCCCTGATTATTAATTTCTTACAACTCAGCCCAGATGTTACTTCCCTTGTAAGCTTTCTTTTACCAAATTCTCCCTCTTCCTCTGTGCCACAGGTTATCCACTCTCCTGTGCTACCTTTAAACCTTTTATAAGATATTTTTATCACATCTCTTGGACCCTTTACAGGAGTTCTTAACCTTTTTTTGTTCTGTGGACACCATTGGCAGTGTGGCAAAGATTAGGGATGCTTGAAGTAATTCATAACTTCTCTGAGTAACGTTTTAAATGCAGAAAACATGGAAGATTACAAATGGAATTAATTATGTTGAAATACAGTTCTATTCCCAGTACCTCCCACCCACCCCCCAAAAAAAACTACATATTTAATCAGTCTCCTGCGGATTGTTTCATTTTGGGGGTCCCCAGAATTTGTTGCAGAGTTGGCACACTTGAATTCAAATTTTTAAAATTTCATTAGGAGAGGTGAGAACTAACCATACTTTTATTGTATGATATTACCTTTTCCCACCTGAATTTTGATTTACTTAGGTTCTCCTACCTTAATTTCTTTTTAATTTTGTGGCACTTCATATTTAACAATTTAATTTTTTAGTACCTTTTTTTTCATAGAATACCATTAATACTCGTACCCGTTCCCAACCATTTGGGTTAGTTTTCAGGAGTACCTGGAGACAGGAAGGGACAGTGATTAGTTTTATTTTGAGTTTACATTTCCATTATGTTTCTCAGACAACCATCTTGGTTAACTCAAAAAATTTGTTTCGGTCAAAGGGATTCTTAGCACACTTGAAGAGAAAACTCATACCTACCCAAGTTTAGTCATGCAGTGGTGGAATTCAGCAAAAGAGGGATATTGTGTGTCATTAATTGACTTGCTTTCTCCCTTCAAAATAGTACAGGCTTTGGAAAAACCATAGTAGTGGAACATATTTTTGTCTTTAAACATCTGGAATTTCTTTTGCCTTAGGAAATTGTTTATTCCTAATGGCTGTCTTAGATCTTCATTGAGATGCAGAGCTCGTCAGCCTGGGTCCCCAGTATGGTGCACGGGGTTCTTCAGGGAACTGAAAGCAGCAAAAATAAATGATGTCCTTTTGGCATTCTAAGTACATATTTTGAATTATGTGTCTAATTCCATTTTGGCCCATAGCATTTGAAGCTTTTGATATTTCTTGGATATGTAAGTTATCTGTTTAGAAAAAAAAAACAGTGAAAGAACTTACTTCCAGTGATCTGTGTGTGACTTAACAACAACCGTTGTCTCTGTGCCTAGGCCAAAACAACTCCATGAAATCCCAGCCTTTTACTGTCCCGACAAAAACAAAGTGAATTTCATTCCTAAAAGCGGCTCTGCCTTCTGCCTCGTCAGCATCCTCAAGCCACTCCTTCCCACACCAGATCTCACCCTCAAGGGCTCTGGTCACAGTCTGACAGTTAGCACAGGCATGACCACCACGCTGCTGCAGCCCATTGCTGTGGCCTCCCTGTCTACAAACACAGAGCAAGACCGAGTCTCTCGAGGAACGAGTACAGTCATGCCCTCAGCCTCTCTGCTCCCACCACCAGAACCCATCGAGGAAGCCGAAGGATAGGTCACAGGGCTGTGTGGCCGGTTTTCCGAGCAACTGAGAACCTCCTCAGATCATTTCTTTGTGATGGCATCGCGCGTGCCCAGTTGGCTGTGAAGTGTGCTCCAGCTCTCGGCGGGGACGAGTCACAGTGTGGCTTCTGGAAGAAGGCAGCGCCCTCTGATGGCTTTGCTCACTCGTGAAGGCCGATCCTCATTGCTTAGCCTGCTTTTTCTCAAAGCACTGGTTGAAACAAGAAAGGTCTCATTCTTTACTTTTGGAGGGCCGGTATCACATCATTTTTTTGTTTTCAAATTAAACTTCTTTAAAAAAAACAAAAACAAAAACAACTGATCCCTGCAAACATAATTCCTGAAGGGAGACATGAATGATGCTGCAAGAACCATCTTTTATATGAAAATGACTATTTTATAATACCAGTGTTACATTTTCTGAAACGTAGCAAACAGGATGTTCAAAGATTCTTTGGTGGCCTCTTGTTTCTTGTTTCCCTTTCTAGATGTGTGCTTTTCTCCGCTGTTTCCAGCTTTGGGACCAAAGGGATTGTTGACATTTTCCCAGCAATCTTAATCTCATGACTATGTTTTTCTCCCAAACAAGAATTGATAGGTAAATGCATTGAGCAAATATATAGCAAGAGATAAAAAGCAATATTAAATGAGTACATTATGTGATTTATGTTTTTTGATGTCAGAAGTTTGTGCTTTGGGTGAAATACTTGTAAAACTGCTGTTTTCTTCACTACACCTGTATACATTTCACCATGTGGTCAGAAAAATTATAGTCTGGAGACAAGTGCTTTAACATGTTCTCACCCATCATCGGAACTTGGTTGAAAAGTCAGTGAGCCAAAAGGAAACTACCCAGTGTTGATGACTAGCTAGGAGTAAGGAGCCCCTTTGGATTTCTACAAAATGCTTATCACACGATCTCTCTTTATCATCACTGTATCATAGTTCCAAGAGGTCCTAAAATGACTGTGCATGGATTTCCTCCTTTGCTTTTGTGATGTTGTTGTCTCGTGGAATTGGTCAGGGTCAGTGGTTTGTCAGGAGTGTAATCCATTGACTAGCAATCCGTAGTCACAGAATCTTGCGACTGACATTTTCTTTACGGTGGCTGACACTGAGATAATGTTGCTTACAGATTTTGCTAGTTTTCCCTCCAGCATTCCACACAGTGGGGAAGACAGGCCAGGAGAGCTTCGGAGCATATAAACAACAGAGATCTTTGAAAAATACGTACAGTTTTGGAGTTAGGCTCATCTTAATACCATCACTGCCAGTTTCACATGCCAACAGTCTTTCATGTTTCGTGTATGTGGTAGTGAAAGCAAGGAGCAGCTCTTTCTAAAAATGAGTTTCGGCAAACGGTATTGATAAAAAGCATCCTTCTAAGATCTTCATATACTACCTATGATGCAATAATTTAATGTTCCTATACATACTATAGGGAGAAAAAAATTTAAATACTTGTAAAAGGGATACAGTTTAGAAAGTTTAATATGTCAGTTTGTTCGGACATAAACCATCAGAGGAAACCTCATGGTAGCAATAAATCTTCTGAAAGGACTTCTTATACTCATGCACCTTTAAAACATCTAAGTAATTAAAATTATGCCCTATGAAGTTTAAAATGGAGATGTATTTAGGCAAATTAGATAAATTCAAACATTTGTATAAGTCTGTCAGGTTTCAGTTGGTAGCACTGCTGAATTTCGGTACCTTCTCCATCCAAAACTAATTTACTTGGAATTAGTACACTGTGGCTTCTCAATCAGTAAAACTCAGTTCTTCAGGATCTAAATTTTCTGGTTTGTTGGTTTCTTGAGAACCTTGATTCTTTCTTAGCCTTGTTACGTGTCTTGACTTTACCATTTCGCCCCTGAGAACTGCTCTATCCAAAAGTACAGAAGAAAAGGTAATGAAACTCACCAGGTGAGTTGGTATGAATGGTAGGAGGAGGAAGTTAAAAACAAGTTTTAAAAACCCTCAGTTTTTGGATTACTTGAATTTCATTAAATCTGTTCTTTACCTTACACTTATTTTCTGTCCATTCCTCTAAATCACAGGGGTGTTTTATAAGTAAAATGCCACTTTATAAACAGTTTTTCCCTTACTCTGTTGTGCATATATGTGTGATTCACTTCTTTCTGTAGAGTTTCAGATATCCTGAATCTAAAGTAATTTAAAACCGGAATAGGAGAACAAGTTGAGAGTTAATACATAATAATAATATTATGTATATTATTATTTACATAGTCTTATAAGTGGAACTTTGAATGTTTGGTTGTAAGGAGAATGTGAATTTGCAGGTAAATTAATTGTATGGCAACTGAACATATCCCTTGGGTTTGGGAGAAATAGAGCCTGAGATTTGAAAGAAAGACAAAAAGGTACAAGGTCCAAAAAGCTCTAACTGCCAGTGCCAAAGGGCTGATTTTTAAGTGTATGAGCTTTATTGCAGTCTTGAAAAATATTAACCCATAGGTCCATTCAGCTCTTTTGCTTAACCGTTAGTTCACAGGTGGCTGATTTTTAAAAGAAATGGATCTACTTTCAAAAGAATATTTTCTAAAATTACATTCCATAATTATCTTGTTATTCTGTAGAAAACTATAGAAGATAAATTAGGATAGCTTCAATGGGAATATAATTTAAATTTTGAAAAGTTTTAAATAAATTTTCTTCCATTGCAGGAAAAGAAATAGGTGGCATGTATATTTTGGCAAAAGGAGCTATTCTCTAGTTATTTTCTTTGTCTTAAGTTTCTTAAGTTATTTTTTACTCTTGATGTCTTCCTTCTGATGATGAAAACATAAAAAAATTATCGTTTCTGATCATGACTAAGTCTCTTCCTTGTCGTGGCTTTTGTTAGCGGTTATATTTTTAAAATACCTGTTCTGCCTCTTTGGTTAATATGACAAGCATGGATGCCAAAATTATTTTTGAACTAGAGTCTTCATTTTGTTTAAAATATTTCTTACTTCTTATGACAAGCCAGATCAGCCTTTTAGAAGGTGCTATTGCTAACTGTGGAGTAACCGGCAGCAAGAAAGCCTTTTTTTCCCCCTTTTTAATGGTTGGCTTTTGCTGGAAAGAAGGTATTTTTAAAAATGGCAGAATTTATAGCCTTCTCTCCAAGATTAGGACTGGGTTGTCAAGATTTTCTTCTGTTAAAGGAAATAAAAGAAAAATTGCCATTACTGAATTCGGTTTACTGTTTTAAACTTAAGATTCATTCCTTAATGCTTGGAATTTTGATGTCTCAAAACCGGACCAGTGGAAGTGCTAAATTTGCATTAAAAAAGCTAAGAATACTTCGCACTTTAAGGTTTAAGTTTTACTCTGCTTAAATTAATGATAAGCAGAGCAGCCCTGAACAATATTTTGTTTATACAATCCTGTTGAAGAATATAATTTATGGTTTTCTTTTTGAAGTCTGTATCTTTCATCTCTGTTTAAGCTGTGTAAATCTTTTTAAAATGCAATTTTTAGAAATTTTGTTTTTCTAACAAAAATGTCCCCCAAAATAGCATTTCCAATGGTGATAAATATTGTTATTATGTACTTATGTATTCCCTGTATCTGACACTTACTGCTGCCTCACAAGAAAATAGAATTTTTATGTTAAAAATAAAGTCTGTTCTTCTTGAGAGTTTTTTTCCTGCGTACTTTTATGAATGTTGTTACTTCAGTTCATATTTTCTTTTCAGACACTTCTAGCCTGAAATAACTTATAAATAGTACATTCTTTTTCACAAATGTATATAGAAAAATGAGTGTGTCTAAGTAGCAGGAAATATAATATTGTCAGTTATTTCTTCTCTCTCTTTACTTGCTCTGGAACTTAAAGTACCTGATCTTTGTGGTAAACTGTGATAAACTGAAAGACAATACCTGTTTATAAGAAATTCATTACTTCATAGGTAGACATTTAGCTGGTACACTTAATTTTATCCTGAAGTACACATAGAGGATTTTTTCCTTTTGTTTGGTAATTCACTTTTTCTAAATCAGCCATGTGCTTCCATAAGTACAGTGGTTTATATATGCAAGGTAGCTGTTCAGGCTCGGGGGTTTAGTCCGTATGCACAGAGCAGGACTAGTCAGAGATGCCCAATGAGGGCTGTGTTGTACGGAGTCTGTATAACACGTAGAAAATAAGTCACCACAGCAGTCGGTCATAAAATTACATTGTAAAAAATTCTAAAGATTATTTGTGGGGGAAATAGCTGGAATTTGGGGATAGCTAAGGACTACATACTCACGTTACAATGTACCATAGCGTCAGATGCAAAGAAGATCTCAGATTGGCTCCAAATCTTCAGTTTTTTTTTCTCTTAGTCATTCCCCTCCAACTTTAAAGAGGATAAGAGGAAAAAAATTATATTTTTTTAAAGATAGAACAAGAGAGAGCAACCAAGCAGGGGGCAGGAGGCAGAAGGAGAAGGACAGATCTCATGACCCTGAGATCACGATCCGAAACCCAGTGGGTTGCTTAACCAACTGTGCTACCCAGGTACTCCAAGAGGAGAAAATTTAGATCTCAAGTGGGTGTTCCTCTCTTCTATTTATTTGATTTTTTTTTGATTCGTTAAATATACCACACACACAAAACTTTTTAGGTCTGTAATCTTTTCCCTTTCAATTGCTTTTAAGTGGTTGGGTGTGAGATACAGTACCCTTTTCATAGCAGTTCCCTGCCAATGTGTCAATATCAGCTTTTTTCCTTGCTAAGATAAGGTGTGCTTTTAAAATTTTAAACTTCTCCTAGAGCACGGTGTGGTATACAAATAGTCTTTGTATCTCTTTGGTTTAGTGTTTTCCAAACTGGGTCTTGAAATGAATGTAACGGGTCTAACCAGTGTTTTGTTTTGTTTTTTTAATGAAGCAGAATAGAAAAAATAAATATACATAAGGAGAGTATTATTTGTGTGTAAAACTCTTGCTAGACGTAGATACACATTATGTTGTAAAATAAAATCAGTTTCTTACTGTGAGTTGGAATCAGAATGGTTTTGAAAAAGGCTGCTCTAAATACTTTTTGTGTGTATGCCTTTAGGTTGGTTTGGTATCTTAACAGAGAGGAGACTAGAGTCTTTAAGACATTGTCTCTAATTCCCTTTAATTAGTATCTCCAAATTGCTGGATTTGTAAAAATAAAATACTAGTCTTTTCTGCGGTTCGCGTCTTTTTCAAACTGAGAACTCACTTCTGTACTCCTTGTTTGATTTTGTATGCCTGTATGGATTAGTCTTGCTAAATCATTATGTTTTATAGATGATTGTCATGGAGTCTTCTCCATGTTATTTTTCTCCAAGGTTATTTTTGAGATCGTTGGGATAATTGAGAGGAGTTGCAGCAAAAGCCCTGTATTTAGGGCCACACAATTTGGTACCCTTTCTGGCTCAGCAGCTTAGTGGTCGTGGGAGCTTGAGCAAAGAAGTCCGCTTGTTGAGCTTCACTTTTCTTCTTGATGAGATGAAGGGAATAAATAGTGCTTGTCTGGTAAGTGGCTACTGAATGTGAAAATAGCTTAACTTAAAAAACTAGAAGCAAACACTTGTTATCTCCTTTATATTTTGGTAGATAAGTTTATTCAATCTTTAAGAAAGCCCAAAGTTTTCAATCTTAGGAAATGGTCCCATGTAGTTCATTTTAGCTTATAAAGCTGTAATACATTTAATCCTTGAACAACAGGTTTTTTTTTTTTTTTCAATAAATACTGGAAAAATTTTTAAAGATTTTTGACAGTTTGAAAAAACAAATGAACTACATACCTTAGAATTATTAAAGAAATTAAAGGTATCTCATGAATGCATAAAATATGTGTGGATAGTAGTCTATTTTATCATTTACTACCATAAAATATGCACAAAATATCCTAAGTTAAAATTTATCAAAACTTAGTTGCACACATAGCCATACATGGTGCCATTTATAGTCAAGAGCAGTATAAACAAACAGAAAGATGTGCTATAAAATAACTGCATAAAATTTACTGTAGTGCATCCTATGTTACTGTAGTAATTTCGTTTACCTGTTTCTATTGCAGTAAGTTCAGGTGTTACAAGTATCCTCTTAAAATGCTGTGTGACATTTAAAAAATTTTTTTTTTAAATGCTGTGTGACATTAATCATCATGAGCAGGTCGTCTTTTCAGTAAGTTACGTAGGACAGTAAAAAGTGATCGTGCAGTTCTCATGTATTTTTCGTATTTAGTGCAATACCATAAACCTTGACTAACACCGTGGGAGCCATACAAAGTGCCACTAGATATGCTGGAAGTTCTCTCAAGAAGCAGAGAAAAAAAGTAGAATTGTTTGATAATTTACCATAGCTTGAGGTCTGAAGCTGCAGTAGCAACACTTTTAAGATAAATTAGTATATGGACTGTTGTAAAAAAAAAAAAAATGCGAAGCCACTGTAGCTACATCAGCAGGCGTGAAAACCTTGCAAAACACCTTTTTATCTTGTATTGAAAATGCAGCTTTTATGTGGGTACAGAATCACTGTAAGAAAGACATACCTGTAGACTAATGCAATATGAGAAAACCTGAAGTTACTATATGACAAAACAAAAGGAAAAATGCAGGATTCAAAGCTAGAAAATTTAATGCCAGGAAGGAACAGTTTGATAATTTTGGGAAGTGGTTTGATTTTGAAAATGTCAAGATAACCGAACACCTGACGACCAAGAGGCCGCAGATGAGTTCCCAGACATTGTAAAGACAAGCCTCATTAAGAAAATAATAGATGCTGGGGCGCCTGGGTGGCTCAGTGGGTTGGGGCCTCTGCCTTCGGCTCGGGTCATGATCCCAGGGTCCTGGGATCGAGCCCCGCATAGGGCTCTCTGCTCAGCGGGGAGCCTGTTTCTT